>NC_054537.1:62431644-62674144 GCF_017654505.1 Polyodon spathula
ACACTGGCTGGGTAGCAGGGGGAATCGGCCCTGCCCCGCTGGCTGGTGGAATGCTGGTGTTGGCCGCTTGGGCTTGAATTGCAGGGGGAGGCGGGCGTGCTGGTGGCTGGGGTTTGCTCTGCTGCAAAGACAAAACAAATTTCAGAATTACTTAACCCTTTGGGACTGAATCATTTAAAAGTCAAATTTCTCACATGTCTAGGTTACATAGGAAAACTATTATTTACATACTCTTATAGAAGAGTATATAAAACTCTTATAGAACTCTTCCTAAGTTATAACATTAGTATTGTGTTGTTTAAAAATGAATATGAACTTATTTTCTTTGCATTATTCGAGGTCTGACAACACTGCATCTTTTTTGTTATTTTGACCAGTTGTCATTTTCTGCAAATAAATGCTCTAAATGACAATATTTTTATTTGGAATTTGGGAGAAATGTTGTCAGTAGTTTATAGAATAAAATGTTCATTTTACCCAAACACATACCTATAAATAGTAAAACCAGAGAACTGATAATTTTGCAGTGGTCTCAATGTTTTCCAGAGCTCTGTGTGTGTGTGTGTGTGTGTGTGTGTGTGTGTGTGTGTGTGTGTGTGTGTGTGTGTGTATATATAATTACAGTTAAATTTCTGTCAAGACTGCTTAAATATTATTAAAAATAAACATTTAAAAAGAGTTTCCATCATCATCCTTGCCACCTCCTCTGTGCACAACCTTTTGCATTGCAATTTACAGTAGTTACTGTCAATGGAATAAATTTCACACAACAGCAATATATATAACAAAAAAGAGAGAAATGTATTAGAACTAGTAATGGGAATTAAATGTACAGTCGCAAATTTATCTAACAGCTACAAAAATTCTGAAATTAACTGTGACAGTGTTGGCAAATAGATATAAATTATTTCACAAAAAAAAGATAAATGTATTAGAATTCTAAACACTCAAAAAGAGGTGTACAAAATGCAGAAATGTATTCTGATCTATTTATTGAATAATCAGTTATTTTTATAATAAGTTGCAAAAAAAGGAATTTGATTCCTTCAGTGTTATAACAACTTTGATCCACTCAACCTCACATCACAACACAAAAAGACTAGCTACAGTTTCTAGACAGTAACTGAATTCCAGACAAAAGAAAAAGGAGAAATCTTATAGGCCAGTTTTTATTGCTGGACTGTTGGGTACACCATTCACATATTTCCAAAGACACTAAACCCTCCCACACACGTTCATTTTCGAGACGACTGGTCACTCACAATCTGCAGTGCAATGCCATTGATATACACCACGTTCAGTACAATATAGGACACCCTGCAGCAATCAACAGTGATCGATTAGTTCTGAAAATAACATCAAGTTTGCCAAAAGTAGCTCTTCAGATCTGCTACATGTTGTAGCCATCACTATTTGTTCAGTTCAAAGCATCATCCTATATAAATACAGACTTTGGTAGCTGACTTGACTTTCAGCACGGAGAATCCGCTTAAATGAATGGCAATGAATGAATGATGATGACAGCGACTGCAATTGCAGAAGATTTATGACTATGAAGGGCGCTTGGCCCGAGTGAAATATAAATTTGGCCGGAGGTCTCATCCGCGAGTGCCAGGCGGCTACCTGTGCGAGGCAAGCTGGAAATACATGAACAGTTACATGCAGTTACATGCAGTTACATGCATCCCAGTGCCGCAGATAAGTGGCTGTAGTCACCTCTCATCAAAAAGACGAGGCTGCCCAACCATGAATGAATAATGAAAAATATTTAACGCTCAGTGCCACCTAATCCCCAAATACTGAATTTAATGAAAATCAGCAGCTGAGACCTGGCCTGTCCCCCAGAGCATCAATGCTCCGAGGGAGAGAGCCCAGCCCCTCCAACCCAACCACGCACCCCGCAGAACTAAATACCAACCACTCAGCACTCAGGTAAGAAAAAAAACCCTACTCACATATTTTTAATTTTTTTTATGATTGAGTTTGACAAAAAAATCTAATTGGAGCCCCTTAATGTTGTAGCCATCACGAGTTGATCAGATCAACGTGTGATCCACAATATAATAGACTTTAGTTTGCTGACTCGACTCTGAATTACAGACTGAATAACACAGATAACTCCTATAGGCTAATTTAGACGTCAATCATCCACTGTTTAAATGACGTAAGAGATCAACCATTCACATATTTCTAGAGATTAAACCCTCCCACACACACTGTGCAATTTTTTAAATGATCGTTTACTAACAGCCTGTGGGACAGTGCAATATATGGGAGGACGTACAGCATATGTCCCCTAGCACTGAAGGAGCTAATTATTCTCTTTATTTAGAACTGTGGAGGCGTGTTTTTGTTTAAACAAAAAAACAGCATACTAAAATTTATAAAATATGTCCTCTGTAACACACATTTTTTACCAAAAAGTATTTAATTGGGAATAACTGGAGACTGACCAAACAGTTCTAAAAATAACAGTCTGCTTATTTCATGTTTTACCATGTGACCAAAGGGGCTGTTTTTCTGTCCTTCTGCACATTCTGGACAACTAATCTAACCTGTCTTTAAATATTTAAAAATAAATAAATAAATAAAAATGACTAATGTAAATTCAGGTATTCTAATAAAATTTAACTTTGCTTTTATAACACAATGAATGAGATGCCAAAAGTAAAGCAATACCAAAATACAGCTTTTACTGTATGGCCTAAGCTGATTATGTAAAGGGTTACTGCAGTGTACTTACAAACACAGTTCTTGGTGCAGGTGTGGGAACACTGGAAGTAGCAGTGGCTGGTGTTGTGGTACTGCTGGGGGTGGACTGGTACGCAGGCACTGCAGGAAGCGAGGGAGCACTGGGCTGTCGAGCAATGCTCTGCTGTAAATCCCTGACAACACAAAAGGGTTAGAACATGCATTAAATACATCATGTAAGAGAGCATGCCTACTTATCTGCTGTTTTTGTGTGCACCAAAAAGCACTGTTTCACTTGGGAGAGAAAGATTTTTGACCAAACCTGTGACCATCATCTGAATAAAATCATTACACATGACTAGCAAGATTTTTTTTACCACACATTTATGCCTTGAGAGATTCCAACCTGTTTTCTGTATAGTTTAATAAACATTTAGCTTTATACATTACATTATGTACTTAAATTTACTGATATTAAACCGACAGAATCCCACAGTGCAGGATTCCGTGTGGCGATTCTGTTCCTGCAGCAGGCCAGTTTTACCCATATGTATATATTTAAACAGAATATAAAAATAATAATGAGGAGGAGTCATTTCAGCAACATTTTCCGGAATGGACAGACTTACTTGAGAAGTTCATCCCGTTCAGTTTTGCGTGCAAACACAATGTCGCTGCACTTGTTTTGGAATTTCAAAAGGATTTCAGTAAGTTCATTGTAGAACTGTAACAGAAAGGGCAGAAGGGGAGCTAATTTAAATATCTGTGATTCATCATTATTAAAACATGCAGGCACAGTAAATGAAAGGTTTAAGAATAGCTTATAAGGAAGATCAGAACATCTATATTAAATTAAACTGTGTGATGGACCTGGTGGCCCATATGGATCTGGTTACAAACTAATAGTCAAAGACAAAAAACTAATAGACCTCTATAGACCTCTATATTAAAACCAAGACATTTACAGCTACTGTACCACTAGGCATCATCTTCTGATGTAGACTAACCTTTACATATATTGAACATTAAAATTATTTAAGAAACTGGATCATTAAAATAATTATAAAGGGTACAGAATTATTTACAACTCTATTAAACAAGAATACAAATTATAGGTGATCAAGAAAACTTTGCAGGTTATTATTCAGGTACCGATACAATGTGAAAACACAGAACACAAGCATATCATTATTATTACAAAGCTAACTTAAACCAATAACGCAGACAGAAGAGTGCCACTTGTAATCTAAACAGTAAATTTAGTTATATCTGAATAACCTAGATGACAGAGTAGCAAAATAAATAAACATCCATCTTTATACTTGTTGTTTCAGTTACCTATGTGATTTATAGTTGAATATTTAAAAGGTTACACTGTTATATACAGTTAGCTTCTTGCTGCTGGGAGATGTTTTTGTGTATATGAATCAAACTGCTACAAAAACCTCAAGTTAATAATGTATTGTACAAACCTTGGTGCCTTCTTTCAGATTGTTGGAGAGTTCCACATAGCTATCGTGAGCAGCCGCAAGTTTCTTGAGCATCTCCTCTCTCTGGTTAGCATCTGCGTTTGATTGTTTCATTGTAGAGAATTCCTGATGAGAGTTCTGAAAAAGAAAGCATGTTTTTTTTTTTTTTTTTTTTATAGTAAAAATTAACCTGTTGCTGTACCTGCTGATGTAGAGATGAGTGGATCATTCAATTGATGTGTCAATCAATAGTAAGGCTGCAAATCTATAACACATATATATATATATATATATATATATATATATATATATATATATATATATATATATATATATATATATATATAATATATACATATATAACACTGTTCACACTGAACGTGGCAGGGGAAGTCAGTAGCCTGTCTGTTAGGTCACGGCTGCATGTACAGTGACTTTTGGTTGCCATGCAACAAACAGTAAATGCCAGCGGGAAGGGAAAACTCTTTACACAGAAGACACAAAGCTTAGTAAAAAAAGAAAAAAATTTCAAGTAATAAGGAGCAAAACTTTTTTTTTTTTTTTAAAACCTCATTTTAACTCCCACCCACATCATAATCCCCTCAAAATTGCCCTAAATATCAGGAAATAGTGTTTTAAAATACAATAACAAAAATGGTGCTTTTAAAAACAGATATTTTCTTTATTTGTGAGTTTTGTCTGGTTTGCTGGGTATAGGCAAAGAGAGTGTGAGTTAAAGGCATCATTATAATTGTATACACGTGATTAAAAAATGCAACTACTGTCATCCCATCATATCACACTTTTGGGGAACTGCAAAAAGCGGCAACAATCCATGGTACTGTGCATCTGACAACACAATACTTGGAACAATGAACAGCAAACAAAAAAAGATAACTGATCGCCCTGCTCTACCGGAGAAAGACAGAAAAATGTATGATTGCTGTGGGTCCATGACATTGCCATGAAAAGAAAAAGATACTGTGAATATCATCGGCTGATACAGGAGCTCCGGTTGGATGAAGGCAGATTTCAAACCACTTAATGTTGTATTATACAGCTCTGGAAAATCAGAAATCAGAACCATGAGCTTTCTCTCCATTTTATTTATTTATTTATTTATTTATTTATTCCATGCAAAGGAGCCGCCTACTTTCCCCTGATTGACTGCTGGTAGTTTACGTCACAGCGCAGCGAAAGTTGAAAACATTTTATCTCCTGCGCGCCGCTCTGCGGTTCCACTCGAGTGTCGCTTCCCTCTGTGTGACTACCTACATTGAAAACAATTGGTACTGCCGTGCCGCGTCCGGTGTGAACAACCCTTTAGTCACAAGCTGCCACATAATACTGGATTGGCACTGCACCTCTATTTTATCCTGCACATAGACACTGTAGTAAACAGAAGAAGATTTTGAAAGATTTTTTTTTTTAAAAATGTGTCAGGCAGCCATCTTGTTTAACGTGAGTTTCTTAAAAGTCAGTTGTATTGCTACAGTGTCAAGGATGATGCTTATGACGTTTCGAGTTAGTCAAGCAAACTGTTTGTCAACTGAGGCAGTTTTAAATTTCAGACGTAAATGTACATCTGGCGGCAATCTTGTTTTATAAAACATAACCATTTTGACATATTTGTATTCCATTGTTACTGGGACTATAACTACCAAGGCTGGAGTTTCTTGGTCAAACGGTGTTCAAATAGCAGCAGTTTGCTGTTAAGGGCGCGTTTCATTAAAGTTTGTGGCAGCCATTTCGACATTAAAATTTATCACAGAAACTTCTGCTTTGCAAACTTGATGCAGGTTTGGATGCTGATGACATATGCCAAGTGTCAGATCAATGGCTTAACCGGTTCCCAGGAAGAAGATTTCGAAAGGTTTCTAAAAAAAATGCGTAAAACAGCCATTTTTGTTTCCGGTCAACACAATTTTTTTAAAAGTCAGTTGTATTGATACAGTATCAGGGAAGATGGGGTTTGGAGTTAGTCAAGTAAATCATCTGTCAACTGATGCAGGTTTCAATTTCAAATGTAAAACGTATAAGTGGCGGCCATCTAGTTTTATAGAACATCACCATTTTCACATTTTTGTATCTCATTGTTACTGGGACGATAACTACCAAGATTGGAGTTTGTTGCATAAACTGTTTTCAAACAGCAGCAGTTTGTTGTTAGGGGCGTGTTTCGATAAGATTTGTGGCAGCCATTTTGACATTAAAATTTATCACAACAACTTCTGCTTCGCAAACTTGATGCAGGTTTGGATGCTGATGATATATGTCAAGCTTCAGATCAATGGCTCCACCGGTTCCCAGGAAGATGATTTCGAAAGGTTTTATCGAAAATGCATCACAACGCCAATTGCAAGGACGCAGCAGCAACATTTTTTCAGCATCTGACAGCCAATGTATCCAGCTTGTTACCTGCCAAGTCAGAACCTGATCAGTCACACAGCTTTGAAGCAGCAGCAGTTTAAAGTTTTGGGAAGAAAAAAATAATAATAATAATAATAATAAAAAAAAAAAAAACTTTAACAATAACAGGATTCCCAGCCTTTGGCTTGGAAGCCTAATAATGGATGAGATGGATACAGTAATTTGATCAATTAAATATGCGATTAAACCAAGATTAATTTTTTTCTCTGCTAATTTTTTTTTTTTTTTTTTAAATCGCTTGACAGCTCTAATAATAAAATAAATCTAGCATGATAATAGAATGCCACTGCTGACTTTATAGCTGACCTCCCAATAATGGTAATGTGCAGGTATTTAAAAAAGCATCACTGACCTGGATATTTCCCAGAATCTCTTCTTGGCTCTTCAAGCTCTGCTGCACTTTCTGGGTGTATCCTCCGTAGATGTTGTCAAGCTCTGTCACAGAGATTGCCTCCTCATTAATGGTGCCGTCTTGAGCAAGTGCTGTCAGGAATTTGCTGGTCATGTCACACTGGGCTGATTTGATGTCATTCTCCAGCTTCTCTCTCTCCATCTTTACTTCATTAACATTAGCCAACAGTGCTCTGAGCACTGACACAACCTAAAACAAACACAGATTAATAAAACAAAATATATAATAATTGACAACTGGATACTGTACCATTATTTCTTACACAGTTGATCCAATACCAGAACAGAAATAAATCAGCAATCATTTTCACCTGCTAGGGGGTGGTTATGAAAATGTATGTGCAAAACTCTACTAACAAAAACATGATGCCTCTACCTGCAAAGGGATTGGGCAACAGTAGACAGAGAAAGTGTTGGATCAGCTTAGTCACCAACACACTGCTCAATATTAAAGTCTTTATTTTTCATATTTTTATTTTGCACTACCAGGTTTCATTCCTGCCATTGCTATGGCAGTGTGAAGCTATATTGCATTACATACAGGCCTTTGATTAAGTGTATACAGTTATAGATGTGTACTGGAATATGACTGTTTGCCTTCTACAGGATCCGCTGTAGAAGGCAAACAGTAAGGAGCCAACTACAACTCTGCTATTCCAAGGCTTAGAGTTTAACAAACCACCTTTAGCTTTTTGCACACTCTGTCTCCAACTTGTATACGGATGTTTATTGTATAATCTCACCTCGCTGCCTTGCAAGGTTTTTGCAGGATTGGCTGAAGGAATTGCAGCAGTAAGCTCTGCCTCGGGTTTGCAAAGCAAGGCAATCATGTCCCTGTGATTGCTGTAGCGTTCTTTGACAACTTTATCCGCCTGGACAGCTTGGTCCAAAAATTTGCGTAAATTTTCTCCCTCTGGAAATAAATACATACATAAAGAAATACCTAAAATGTGAAAAATGTTACCACACCCTCAAGGAGAGATGTAGTAAAGACAATAAAAGTTGAACGGTTAATTGCGTGATCAATGTGACAATGGCCTGGTGGAAATAAAATGTACTGCTGGGCTGCAGAGTCATTTGGTCAAGTGACTTAAAAATCAACTTCATACATCTAAGCAATTGTAAAAAATAATAATCATGTTGTCAGGTGGATATAAATAGCTGAATGTATTGTGAAAACAGTACCTGTTCTTAGGGGCTTGTAAAGGTCATTCGATGCAGTTCTTTGCCAGCGTTGACCGAATTTGTTCCTGAGTTCGTTATCTGTGGTTTCTTCCTCATCCAGTATTCTCACAGACTAAATAGAAAGAGTGAATCAACAACAACTTGGTAGGTAGCCAGTTTGAAAGTATATGTATTAAACTGTTCCTTTACAAAGCTACCATGGGTCTTCTTACAGATCCTTTGAGAACAAAGTTTCATACACCTGTGCAGCAAAAACTGATAATTCCTCTGAAGGTAAAAGGGTTAACAAAGTATACCAGACAGTAGGCATGGAGTCGTAACATAACTAATGAACTTCAAACAGTTTTTGTGTTCCCCTCTCCCCATCCCTAATGAAGCACCAGAGGACAGTCATACTTCCCTATAAAATCATTTTTCTTTTGACTTGTAAAGGTAAATGCCAGCTGACCTCATCTAGGATCTCTCGGTTTCTCTGCAGAAGTTCAGGAAGGTCTTTTATCAGCTGGTCAATGCTCTGCAGGCCTCCCTGCTGGATAATAGCTCTGGACTTCTCCAAGATAGACTGGGGGATGCTGTCTCCAGAGAGATCCTCAATAGCAGCAGGCAAGTTCAGAGAGGCTAGGACTCTGAGGAGAGAAACCACAAATTACACATTTTCAGTGTTACAACATACTGCTTAAAGATGTAGAAAT
This sequence comes from Polyodon spathula, assembly GCF_017654505.1. Taxonomy (NCBI): domain Eukaryota; kingdom Metazoa; phylum Chordata; class Actinopteri; order Acipenseriformes; family Polyodontidae; genus Polyodon; species Polyodon spathula. The sequence goes on from NC_054537.1 coordinate 62,440,523, forward strand.
AGTTGAACTGAATAGCAAGAGAGATGCTGCTACTCACAGTTTACATAAATAGAGCTAGAATGGGGTGTTTGTTTTTTATTGGACAACTTCAGTAATCAAAAGTGATCAAGGGTATCATTAAAGTTAGCTTTGTACCAAATAGAAAGGCACTACCAAAAAACATGTGGTCTGTAACATATAAAGCCAGGATTAAAACAATGCAGCAGTATACAACTATTTTTATAGGATAACACTAATAAAGGTGACAAAAATCAGAGAAAAGAGCTACCAAATGTGAAGACACCCAGTGTGGTCGGTAACACTTATATGGGCAAAACAATGTAGCGGTGAAATAGTTAATGGAACAGAATGAAAGATAAAAGCTTCCCACAGTTGCCCACCTTGCCGCAGCTTCAGTATTAACGTCTTCATATTAGTTACCTTTAGCAGATTTAACATGCGAAGCAAATTAATCAATCATTGCCCCCCCACTGGGGGAAAAATAAAACCCAAAGAAAGATAAAAACAATACCATTATAAAAAGTAATTTATAATTTCAGCAAGTCTTGTTACCCATTAGACAGGTTTGTTGCTTCTCTCATTTGCCCGATAAGCCTATTTACTATTTCAGCCTTTCTTGAGTTGTAAACGCTCATGGAATGCTGCACTGCCAAAGGGACCATCTTCTCAAACAGGTCTGGAAAAACAAGAGTACAACTTTAGTTAACTTGACGTTGCAGTAAAAAAGCACCGATACGGAACTGTGAATGAGAAAGACACATGAATCCCATTTCTGTTACAGGTTAGCTTGCATCCTGAAGCATAGTCAAACTGAAGTCAGTGCCAATACTGTGTTGTTTTGTCATACTTAATATATAAAAATAAATAAAGAACATAACAGATAATTTTAAACAGATCAGTCTGTAAACCACTATATTTTGTATTACATTGTAAATGTACCTCCAGGATATGCACTATGAAGTGTAAACTACTTGTTTCCAGGTACAACCAAGGAAGACTAAAAACACATTACAAAATTCCTACAGAATCCATTTAACAAAAATGCAACCAAACATGGGAATTTAGGACACTTCAGTAAATAGGGTTTGGGAAGATGAAAACATAACATTCTTCATTCTTTTTCCCTGCTTGGGTACTAAATTCCTGCTATGTCAAAGAAGCTAACATCCATCCTATTTGAATAATCTGCTAATAAAGAGTCAAGACAGTGGCTGGGTTTACATGCACATGAAAATCGACTCTATAGTCATGACTGTATGACGTGGTCACGCGAATACATCGTAAAACAGCAAAAGAATGTCCTTTGGTCAGAGCAAATTTAAGTGCAGGGTCAAACGCTTTCTCACGATAAAAACAGCTGCAAAAACCCATGTAAACCGGAGCAGGAATCGTGTTTGTGTCTCACGAGATTTCAGCAGTCAAGACACCGTTTAACTGGCGGAATCTCACGTCATTCCTCAGCAAAGCCGCAGCAAGCCACACACATACAAGCAAGAATGCAAAGGACGCTGCAAATGTAAACCACCCGAATAGCCTATTATTAATGTTTGAATGTATTATAAATGCATGTTGTTAAGCAGAACTAACCAAACATTTAGCCTGATACTATTATTATTATTATTATTATTATTATTGGTAGTAGTAGTAGTCATATTTTCCTTCTATAATTCCTTTAAGATGTCTCAGGAACAACAGAGCTCCACCTCCTCTTCCACTGCAAAGAACTGGAATGAACTGTTTGCATCAATTGGCATATTGTGCAATAAGTAATGGATATAATTAACAAAGACTTTTATTTGGATGTTTATAATATTACAAGACATCCATGGTTCATTATAATGTGTGTGTGTGTTAAGCGGATTCTGTGCCTGGAACTTCTACCACAGCTGCAGACCAGCAGTCACTGGCTTCTCGGAGCAGAGGAAGGGTACAGGGACCGGCAGATGTGTACAGGAACATTAGGATGCTCAGCCTGGTACTCTGCCTATAGAACTAACAGTGCATGAAGCTGCTTAGGAACTTTGTATGTATTTTCACATATCCCCCATGTTCTCCATCTTATATTCACATAGGCCTAAGGATCATACCGTTTTGTATTGTATTGTAGTGTAAACCACATTTTGCTAAATTACTAGGCAGGCACGGACATTTAAATATCCCCACCCCTAAATTACTATGAAGAGAGCGATCTGCATCGATACAGACGACTTTTTTCCTAAATCAGAACAGCATAGCAATGCATTTCCTGAAAGGTACGGCAAAAACATAATGAGGAAAACTGTCATGACGTGTGCATGTAAACGCTGTCAGTGTCTATACTTCTCAATGATGACAAAAGTAACCTATTACTGAAACTCAATAAAAAGATATTCTGGGAGTTGGAAGGATATTTGCTGTTTCAGGACCTACAAGCTGGAATGCCCTATTTGTTTTAAAAACAGAGACAACTTAAAAATCTATTTCATTATGCACTTGCTGAAACTCTAGTGTAATGTCAGTACAACATGATGATATGGGGACAATGAACTGTAGCCCTGGAAATAAGGAATGTTAAATGATATGACAGTATATTATCATATATTGTCATATCATTAGATCATCACAAAAGCCTTGAAACACAATTAAAAACATGCATGTGTTTATCATTATAAGTAAGGCAATTGATCAATGTATCTTAACTGGAGCCTTGTAAAATGAAAGCCATGTCAATCAATTATCAACTCATTGTTGCATGTATAAATAACATATATCATATCACAAACTAATAGTAAGAGAGTACATGAGTTTGCCTTACCAGTGAACTTCTGGCTAATGGGCACTTTGATTACTGTAGACTTTACCAAGGCAGCTTTGCCAATGGCCTCCAGGTCTTTGAGATCTGGAACCCGGTCATGATAGATGAAGTCATTGTCTTTCTTTGCAGCAGTTAGGGCACGGGCAATTTTATCGGAGAGATCTTTCACGTTGACATACTCATCATAGCGAGATGCCACTGTTTTTACCAGCTCTGTCGCATGCTGAAAAATATAGATTACACATTCTGAATGTCTTTTGAAATGATATAGAGCAGCTGCGCATCTACATACTGCCACTCTTTAGCTCTTAATAAACCTCGCCTGACAGCAGGATAATTAACCCCTTAAGTTTTGCATTTAAATACAAGAAAAATACAGCTGAAAGAGGTTCCCATTGGAGCAGGATTACAACCAAGTTTGAAGTTTGAACCAAGTGTGTGTGTAATATATATATATATATATATTACACATCCAACACACTTGTGTTCAAACTTCAAACTTGGTTGTAATCCTGCTCCAATGTTAACCTGGGACAGCTGTATTATACCCTGTGGTACATATATATATATATATATATATATATATATATATATATATATATATATATATATATATATATATATATATATATATATATACATACACACACATGTATATACAGATATACACACACACAGTGCCTACAGAAAGTCTACACCCCCTTGAACTTTTTTTCACATTTTGTTGTGTCAGTGCCTCAGTTTCATGCATTTAAATGATGATTTTTTTCCACTTATCTACACACCATACTCCACACTGTTAAGTGGAAAAAAGTTTTTAATGAGAAAATGATATATTAAATACAAAACTGAAAGATCATAATTGGATAAGCCTCCACCCCCCTGAGTTAGTACTTAGTGGAAGCACCTTTGGCAGCAATTACATCTGTGAGTGTTGGGATAGGTCTCTACCAACTTTGCACACCTAGATTTGGCAATATTTGACCATTCGTCTTTACAAAACTGTTCAAGCTCTGTCATGTTCCTTGGGGAGCATTGATGGACAGCAATCTTCAAGTCATGCCACCAATTTTTGATTGGATTTAGGTCGGGGCTCTGACTGGGCCACTCAAGGACATTTACCTTTTTGTTTCTTAGCCCAAGACAACACTGTACAACAATCCTATTTGAATGGTATATGAATAAATCACTTAAACCTTAATAGTTAGGTCCAGCTATCAACTAATTTGTATCTTTCTGAAGTAAAACTTGCAGGGTTACCCACATGAATGTTGTGAAGACTGACTGGTCGGGACCACATATTTAGTGCCTTTAACCTGCTTTTAGTGAGCACTGCATTTAGAAAACCCACCTGTAACCTTCCAACCTCCTCCCCAAATTTCTTCTGCTGCTTGGCCAGGAGGGACTGGTGGTACTCTGCATTGGCCTGCATGATGCAGTGCTTTGCAGCAAGGACAGGCAGCACTTCCTGAAAATAAAAATACTGACCAGGGGAAAGTCCAGCCACAAACAACCACACACACACACAACCACAAGATGGGATGCAGGAAGAGGAAAAAAAGGGAGGACAAAAGGAAATGAGAATTAACTGTTAATGTTTTAGAGAGGTTAATCATTAGGAGTAACAAGAATTGGTAGGCAAAACATTGGCTTGAATTAAATAAAAAAATACCCAGTTTACTGACATGAGATCTGTTCAATTATCTTTAAGCTTCTGTATTACAGCAGTGATAAAATTGGTAAATTCAGTCAAACTTATTTTTTCAACATGTGTTTTTAGAGATAATATTGGTGGAAAAGAATGGTTGCTTTATTCTGTACAATTTAGACTTCTTTAAACATGTTATGCACACTAATAACAATGTTTGCTTTAAAAAATGGTGGTTATGTTATTTGTTATTTTATATATATATATATATATATATATATATATATATATATATATATATATATATATATATATATATATATATATATATACACACACACACACACACACACACACACACACACACACACACACACACACACACAATAGCGTGCTTATTCTTGTTATTCAATTGCTGTTTTTTTCATTACACAATTGTAAATATCATTGTGTGGAGATAACATTCAAGCCAATGTCATTTTTACCCAACAACTCTTGAATAGGTAACGTAACTGTGCATGCATTAATAAGTATAGTACAAACACAATACTACACTTATTCTAGAAAGTGATTAGAGATCATTCATATATTTATTTTCTTTCCCATCTGCCCCTTCCATTGCCAACCCCCCATACCAGGTTGTAAACACACTGGTATTCTTTCTACTTATGGTTGCCAAGACCTTTTTTTCTGAAATACGTTTGGCATTCACCAACAAGTGTTCAAGCGTTGGCTGTTCAAAAAAAACAAATAATGTTTAAATATACGAATGACCGAAAATTCCTTATTATCAGTTATAATGATTTCAGCATATGAAGGAAGAGGTAAAATGTTCTTGCTGTGGTCCATCCAACACCAGTGCCACCACCAATAATCCCATGGTTAAAGTGAAAAGACACACTGTTCATGTCACACATCTTCTACAAAACAATATGATGTGTGATACTACAGAGGAGTTAGCATGGCCAGAAAAGAAAAGGGACAGTTAAGATTGTAAGGAGTGCTTTGGGGCACATTCTTGGCATCAGTAGGTTAAGGCAGGTCTCCTGACTGTATGGAGACAGCAGCACTTTTCAATGTCCAGAATTATATGGTATGTATGTATTCATTTGTTTATTTTTTAAATGACTGGTGAAGGTGCTTATTCAAGTTTACTGTTAAGTCTTATGGAAAAGTGTGATGACAAATACAACAAATTTACTCAATGTAAAACTACCTTGCAAATTAATAAAAAATACATATACATGGTGTCTTATGTATGTATGTATGGTGTCTTATTTTCCATGTAGACCAATCTTAAAACAAAAAAGGTCACATAGTTTTATTTTTATTTTAACATCATAATCTACGAATACATATGCAACCAAATAAATGTTGGTCTTTTAATGGCAAAACAACATTAATTAACAAAAAAACCCCAAAAACTATATATAGTCTACATTGGTTTGCAATGTGTGGGGATTCTGTATGTGTTGTCTTTCTAAAATGAAAATGGGCAAATGAAAATGTAGTCATATACCTTTGGTAAATTCTCCTTGTACTGACACTGTTTGAAGGCATCACCATAAAAATCTGCAGCTTGGTTAGCAAGTCTAGCTATAATGGCATCCTTCATTTTGTCTGTAATAAAGAAAGAAAATATTTTAGAACACACAAATCTTTAAGCAAGTGGCAATGTCAGGGTTTTGAAATCCATTGCTGCTCCTGGTTTTGTCATAATTTATTGAAACATTCTAGAAACTTTTGGGGGAAAAGAATCCACATCGGAACAGAGATTACTATATCATTAAAAATAAAAGTACACCCAACTTTAAATAATAAGTGAGTTATTCTACACATCATTTTTATCTCCACGTGGGTTTGTGCAGCTGTTCTGAGGCAAAGCAAGTGAAGACATTTGTGTCTATTAACTACAGGAGGAACATGCAGTCTTATCTTACAGGTGTCACACAACAACTGCACATAAGGCTATAAACTCCCATAGTTCGTATATATTACTTTTCTTATAATGATTATTTCTTTCTATATAAGCTTACAATGGATTTGAAAAATACCCCATCGTGGACGTCAACCCCCTCTTTGTCAGTTATGCTCAGAACATGACCAATGCAGTTGTTTTGCTTCCTTATCACTACTAGTTTCAGAATCTTTATATTTAAAACTGCAAAAGGATTATATATGAATGTGCGAGATTTGTGCACGTTTGTCTGTTGGTGAATGGCAATGGAATGGAAAAAGGGTTTTCCTCAATAAAAATTCAATTTATTTCGTTTTGGGGCCCTCTAGTGTTGTACATGCTCATAATATTTTGGAATGGTCAAAGGAAAAACTAATATTAAACTAAAAATGTCAACATAAAATTTGTTACAAGTAGACACGCCTATTTAATTAAAGCTCATGAGTTTTCCTGCCAGTGTCTTAATCACCAGGTTTGGTACCATTTAAAATAGGAGTAAAGCTGCTGTAAAGGATTTGTCAAGTAATAATAGTTGTTAGCTATATTTTATTTTACCTGTATTTTCAGCGGTTGAAACAATGGGGCAGTGACATGGTTAATATCTGCTGAGTATCACCTGTAATGGAACTTCATTGGGAGAACCAAAGAATATGCCAGCCTTCACATACTGATTAAACATGTTTTACGGTCTCACTAAAAATAGGTAGTTTCTTTTTCTTTACTCCTTACCCTCTGTACTTGTTTTGACTAGTTTTATCCTTTTAACATATTCATTTATTTAAAAATGGGTAAATCTGACTAGTTTAAGTTAGTTTTTATATACAGTACCAGTCAAAAGCTTGAGTACACCTGCTTGAAACCAGGTTTTTCATGATTATCTATGCTTTTAACTGTATAAAAACTTGTCTATAAACACTTAATATTTCATTATATGATAAGTGTACTTATATAAGCTGATAATCACAAGTGAATTGCATTCAAAAATTTAATTTTTAAATGAAAATGTAAATCTTGTCAATTTCAATGAAATGGACAGATGGTTAGATGTTCTCTGAGTTAACTAGCATGTTACCTAGTTAACCTTTTGTCACCAATTATTGTTAACAGGTGAGGGTCCATGATTACTGTAAATATAGGTAGCATTGGCACAAGTTTGTCATTCCAGAATGTAAGGGAGCAGAAAATGGCAAAATACGCTCATTTAAGCAATTAGTCTGTAATTACTTTAAGAAATGAAGGTCAATCTTTAAAACAAATTGCAAGAACTTTGCAAGTGTCTGTAACTGCTGTGGCCAAGACCATCACACAATTTGAAGAAACTGGCACTCATGAGGACCGAACAAGGTCAGGCAGGCCAAGGGTTACCTCAGAATCACAGAACAAGTTCATTCGAGTCACAGGTCTGTGAAACCGACGATTAAGTGCCCCTGAAATACAAGCTCAGCTAAATGCTACTAGAAGTGCACATGTTTCATTTAGTCTTGAACAGATGCCAAAGACAACTGTTCAAGACTAAATGCTTCAATAAACTAAAACATACTCTAATCTCTGAACGCAGTTGAGATTCAAGGAAACACATGTACATGGATTAGGGAGTGGTTAACATGTAGAAAACAGAAAGTACTGATTAGAGGAAAAACCTCAGAATGGAGTGTGGTAACCAGCGGTGTACCACAGGGATCAGTATTAGGTCCTCTGCTATTCCTAATCTACATTAATGATTTAGATTCTGGTATAGTAAGCAAACTTGTTAAATTTGCAGACGACACAAAAGTAGGAGGAGTGGCAAACACTGTTGCAGCAGCAAAGGTCATTCAAAATGATCTAGACAAGATTCAGAACTGGGCAGACACATGGCAAATGACATTTAATAGAGAAAAGTGTAAGGTACTGCACGCAGGAAATAAAAATGTACATTACAAATATCATATGGGAGATATTGAAATTGGAGAAGGAATCTATGAAAAAGACCTAGGAGTTTTTGTTGACTCAGAAATGTCTTCATCTAGACAATGTGGGGAAGCTATAAAAAAGGCTAACAAGATGCTCGGATACATTGTGAAAAGTGTTGAATTTAAATCAAGGGAAGTAATGTTAAAACTGTACAATGCACTAGTAAGACCTCATCTTGAATATTGTGTTCAGTTCTGGTCACCTCGCTATAAAAAAGATATTGCTGCTCTAGAAAGAGTGCAAAGAAGAGCGACCAGAATAATTCCGGGCTTAAAAGGCATGTCATATGCAGACAGGCTAAAAGAATTGAATCTGTTCAGTCTTGAACAAAGAAGACTACGTGGCGACCTAATTCAAGCATTCAAAATTCTAAAAGGTATTGACAGTGTCGACCCAAGGGACTTTTTCAGCCTGAAAAAAGAAACAAGGACCAGGGGTCACAAATGGAGTTTAGAAAAAGGGGCATTCAGAACAGAAAATAGGAGACACTTTTTTACACAGAGAATTGTGAGGGTCTGGAATCAACTCCCCAGTAATGTTGTTGAAGCTGACACCCTGGGATCCTTCAAGAAGCTGCTTGATGAGATTTTGGGATCAATAAGCTACTAACAACCAAACGAGCAAGATGGGCCGAATGGCCTCCTCTCGTTTGTAAACTTTCTTATGTTCTTCTTATGTTCTTAATCCCACCATTAGATCAAGCCAAAACAAAAATGGAAGACAGGATACCTGATGTGGCTTTCAGGAAAAACACCTCCTGTGCCTGAGCCAGCATGATCTGACTGAGGGTCCCGACCGTGTCTGGAGAGATGTCCATGGTGGGCTCTCGGTTCAAAGCAGACAACACTGTGTCTTTAATGTTGGAGAAAGCCCCACTGGCCAGCTGTCAGAAAAAAATAAAAATAAAGAGGAGCATTAGAGAAACACTTTGAGCAAGCTAGGCCTTCCCTGCACCTAAAAACGTCATGTTTTGCAGTTCAAACACATTCCAATTCTCTAGATACAATAAAACCTAAAGCAAAATTACGAGAATGCAGCAGTGCTGTATTTGAAATATTTGCATGTCGTTAAAAAAAAAAAAAAAAAAAAAAAAAAGCTAAAATAATAAAGCTAAAAATAGGTAACTAATAGAACACTGATTATCTGAATTTTGTTCCAAACATCTATGTGCAGAAGTTTTTGTAAATGTCTCCGCTGCCACCATCTGGTCCGGCATTGGAAATAGGTTGTGAATCTGTCCAATTTAAAACAGCAAACTGAAACCACAAGCTAGAACCCAAATCGGAATAACATTTTGGTTCATGCCAGTCAAAAGAATCAAGATTCAAATATTTTTAGACACAACTGCAAAATAACCTGGACGGTTAAAAATGCAAATGTGTTCGAATTCCACTGCTACGGAAATCCACACTGAAAATATTAAAAGGATACAGACCTAATTTAACATAAACCTGACAGATTGGATATGTGTATGCATAAAGCATGGGTCATAATCTAGAAATACATTTCTCAAAATCTTGTATGATCATTTAAGTAACACTTCAAGATACTGTTTGCTATGACACAAACTATAGATAAAATAAATACATAAATAATGTGTGTGTTTAATAAGCAGCAGGAAGTGAACAGTGTGGCAACAAGGACAATCCCTTGATTTTACCTGATAATATTTAGCAGCTGTCTTCAGTCCTTCATCGTTATCTAAGTTTTGTTCATAGGCGATCTGGCTGGCCAGGGCACCAATATTGAATAAAACACAGCTCTTCTCATATCCCAGACTAGCCAGGGCTGCAAGGCAAGCACTCATTGATTAAGCTGGATAATATCACAGGCACATACACACCATGTGCTTTTACTTTTGCTACCTATTCAGTTCATAGTGTACTAATGAATGGTAATCAATCACAAAAAATAACTGAGATACATAGTTTATTGTTTTTGGTATTTTATGTAAAATTATTATTAACAGAGTACCATCAGCCAATCAGCTTCCAGCTCTAGTGGGCTTCTATCAGACAGATGACCGCTGGAATGTCACAGCATCAATCTGTTCAAATGTAGTCTTATTTTCACTCACCGTAATGAAAGCTCAGTTCATCTACTGGGCAGCAAATATTACACAATAGGTCCAAATGTATTTTACCCACCATCAAAACTAGCCAAAAAATACTTTTCACCGACAAAAGCAACCAGTCTTATACCTACAACTGCCACATCAGCCAAACACAGCATATCAGCTAGGCTAGAGCTCCACATCTTTCAACAATATCAAACCGAGACACTGACAAACTATAAGTAACTCTGACAAGTAAAAAATGATTTGCTTAATGAAGTTTTTTTTTTTCTCTAATTGTGTATATGATCCTTTTTAAACAGTTTCAGCACTATTTTCCTGAAGCTTTTCTCAGTGCAAGGGTACCCCACAGATCATTATAAGTTCCGGTCTAGGTTTTGAAGTGCTTTTTTAAAGAAAATAATGAAAAATAGTTTAATAGCAATACTGCCTTCTCAATGAATGCTCTACCATGTAGTAGTTGACCTTGACTTTCGTTAGCGCCCCTTCCTTCAGCTCAGAACACATAACTCCAGTCACAACCAACAACTGCACGATACAGCCTTCATACAATTGAACACAATTAGCACATTTAAAAACAGCACAAGATATTTAATCCTACGATTATTAAAAAAAATAAATAAAATGACCTTGCATTCAGATTGCCAGTGGTATCTGAACTCCAGAATGTGTGCCATTTGTGATGCACACTGCAGGCACACATCTATACCTTATTAGTATGTATCTCTTAGCAGTATTCAAGTTTTATGCTACTCAGGTCTCTGGCACGGAACATGGGCTCAGCCTTATGCTTAATGCGGTGTTACTAAAGTACCATTACACAGTTCAACTCCCCCCCTGGGATGCACATTTCTCATAAACAATGGAGGCAGTCACACAGATGATTTTTTAATGTATCTAGAGAACCGCTTGGCCAAATGTGATAAGAACTTGCGAACGACCATCTTTAGCGAATGTAAATTACTATTACTGAATGTATTATAATCCAATGGTAAATGGAAGCTGGCTGGCTGTCCGTCCGCCTATCTGGACATCATACTTGAAATGTGCAAAGCACATTCTTTATTATTGATAGAAACAGAATAATAGTATGTCTGTACACTATCTTCTTATTAAATATAGTTTTCAAGGTTACTGCTTCAACATTTGCTTTACAATCAATGTTTTTTTTTTTTTTTTTTTTTTTTTTTTTTTTTTAAAAACTAAAATAAGTCAAGGGTTTTGTATCTGCCTAGCACAAATAAGCTTGTTCAAATGGTGATAATGCCTTCTAAAGCTTATGCAATGGATTTGGAAATTAAAACCCCAGAGGAGGCGAGTTACACTTAAATAATGAACATAAGAAAAATAAACCTCACCAAGCTTGACTGAGCCTCCAAAAAGTGATCCTTTATCAAACGCATCCTTCCAGGTAAACGTTAAACACAACTGAAAAACAAAACATACTTAATAATGTCTCTTGCCCAGACAATTGCAGGGTCTATTCATTCTGTCCCATCTCCCAAGGTTTTTTTCTCCAATTCAACAGATAACCCAAATTTGTCATACCTGATTTTCAGAGAATGGAAACTTGGGTTCAATGGCACACAGCTGATCATAGTACCTGTAAAAAAAAAAAAGATCTGCATTTTGAAATCAGAACTGATTAGAAAAAAGGGCCCCATTCGTATAATGTACTTATTTTTAAATGATGTTAAAAAAAAAAAAAAAAAAAAACACAAACACACAATGCCAGAAGAGATTCAGTTAAGTCCATACTGCATTTTTCATCATATTTCTCTCTGTACTGCAAAAACAAAACCCATTGCAGACCACTTCCCTGGTATTCAAAAATCTCACCTGTTTATTGCTTTGAACAGAAAAAATATATAAATATGTTAAGCATGTGGGCTAATGATGTCACCATCACATTTTTTAGTTTAGAGAGCTACTTATACAGAAGTAGCATTACAAAAAACAATAAAACTTACTTGTTTGTTTTTTAGCTAAAAACAATACTAACAATGTCTACAAGGTTAGATTATTTTGTAGGGTGTCAGGTTTTGGTATTTCCAGATCCTATTTTGTAACAAGGACAAGACAGGAGATGTCGACTGGCATGTTGCAAATGTAGTACTGTGACTGGTTAGCCAGTGTTGGGACGTCAGGCCAGAAGCAGGAACATAAACAAGCAGGCAGGAACTGAATGGCAGCGCTGTGTTTATTTAAACACAAAAACAAAATAAAAAGGTTTAAACAGAAAACACTGGTCACACAGCAAATAAAACAGATAAACAAAACAAAGCCTCAAACAAAAAATAACCGTAACTAAACAAATACGGTGCTGGAGCTTCCAGCCCTCATAGCAGCTGTTTTTACTCTCTCTCTCTCTCTCTCTCTCTCTCTCTCTCTCTCTCTCTCTCTCTCTCTCTCTCTCTCTCTCTCTCTCTCTCTCTCTCTCTCTCTCTCTCTCTCTCTCTCTCTCTCTCTCTCTCTCTCTCTCTCTCTCTCTCTCTCTCTCTCTCTCTCTCTCTCTCTCTCTCTCTCTCTCTCTCTCTCCTAGCAGAGAGAAATGCAGGCTTATATGTAGTGGCCAAGGGGTTTAACTAGCGAGTAATTATTGTATTACCCCTCAGCCGCAATCTGCACGAGTTTATTAATGTGGATGGGACTTCCCATCCACGCTGCAACACAGCAAGAAACAGAGATCCTCACAACCCCCTGCAGGCGAGGCAGGACAAGTCATGCACAAGGTTATGCTTTGTGGAAGTAGTTGTCAGCATAACATTCTAGATCAATGGTTGTCAGTAGATAGATGCAGTCTGTGTCATAGGAGGACGTACTCCCTAGCAACGCATAGACGCCAGTCCACGGAGGGGAAACTACATTTCTGCCATAGTGTTATCGTTTCTGTCAGACAGAGAAACCTGTTTTTACCTTTCAAAACAGGAAGAATGGCCTACGATTTAATTAGTGCTGTTTTTATTCTTCTTTCAAAAATAGCATAAATATTAGGTCCCCCCCCCCACCAATCGTAGCCTACTGCATAGTAGTAGTTTCTGCATGCGAGTTGTATTGTATTATCTGTGCATTATCTCAAATTTGAAATATTCTAATAAACTTTACTGTGATCATGTGATTGTGGAGTTTTGCTTTTGTTGTCGTTGTTCCGATATATATGGTTGTTGCACCTTTAAAAAACGTAACTTACACTTGATCACAGGTACGATTGCAAGAATAAGTGGAAAACCTGTTTGTCACTGTTGTTCCATAGTTAAGGAATATACAACAAACATTGTTTATAGTAAGTTGATATGGAAAGATGCATGCTGGGAATAACAAGGACAGACAGGAAAAGGAAGGAATGGATAAGAGCGCAAACAAAAGTATGCAATGTTATTATAAGAGCGAAAAAACTGAAATGGCAGTGGGACAGACATGAAGCAAGAAGAACAGACCATCGCTGGACCAAGGAGATACTAGACCTGATCCCAAGATATATAAAGCGACCAAGACGACGACCTCCATGAATATGGTAAGATGAAATTAGGAAACACAGTGGAGCAAGATGGATGCAGCAGACAGGCTTTTGTGAGCAAATTATTTTAGCTCAGAAAACAAGGAAATGCTGGTTTTAGTGTAGCATGACTGCTAATAAAAACTTTAGTAAATCCACTCATCTAGTGAATGTATATATTTTTAGTTCAGTAAATATTTGTATCATGAATAATGAAAAAAAAAAGTTTGTATCAGAATCGGTTCCTGACATTTATTGATATGGAATACCGGTAATCGAAATAGACTCCAAAAATCACATTTGGTGCATTCCTGTCAAGGTGAACTCCCTGCCTTTCACTTGTCCGTGGAACAATCAGAAAAAATCCCTTACTCGAACTCAGCAATGCAGTGTATAGCAGTATAACTAATATTCCCCTGGTCCCACCGGCCCAATGCAGCCTGATGAAAATAAATGCAATCCCCCCCCGAAAAAAATAAACAAAAACATTTCAAACAAAATACATAAGAATCTCCCTCTCGACCAGTGAGGGCACTGTACAACAGGAGCTGCGGGCTTCCTACTGAATGGTTGGGCAGTTCATCCTGGAGACAGTCGGGAGCCGGCCATTCAGGAAGAGGGCGGCGTTACGGTACCTGGAGTCATCGCCCTAGTACGATGAGCGAAGTTTCAGTCATGAATTGGAGGAGACGTGATTGAACTAGCTATCGGAGGGGGCGGGGCTTAGGGTACTTTAGGGGGACGTGACGCCGTAATCGGCTCCTTTGTTGTGGTTAATGGGAGGAGACAAGGACGGAATCTTGAATGAAGTGTGGGTTCATTGAGGAGTATTGTGTTTGTTTTACCAGACGGCTGATACGAAGCTGGAGCTGCAGCAAGAAGCCCGGACTTGAACGCGCACGAGCACCAGCACTCAGAGCACCGCACCTATACACCGGAGCACTACCAACCACTTTGACACAGTGTGCCATAGAACATCTTTGTTATTCCCTGCAAACTGTAGATAAAGGAGATAATGTGTTCTCTGCTCGTTATCTTCTATCTTTTGTTTCTTTAACACTGTAGATGCCTACCTGTGTGGTGTGACCTTTCAAGTCCACTTCCTTTTTTAAAAGGAAGTCCTGTACCCAGAAATACGAATTCAATTTAAATGTTTCGCTCTTATTATTGAAGTAAGAATACTGTTTTATTCTGAACACTGTAATAAAAACAATTATTGCCATGATGTTTATTTTTCATATATCGATTATCAGCTATAAATTATCACAATAATCATGCTTGTGGGCTGAATAAATTTAACATGTAACACTTCTTGGAACTGAACAAATTTAAAGCTAAATACACTTGAACCACATGAATACCGCTTCTACAAGGCACTGAGTTCAGAAGAAATAAAAACTAGACAGTTTTCATAGACCTGCACTTTTAATAAACGTTATGCAGCAAAGGTTGGTTACAAGAAAACTGTTTTAAAAAAGCTTTCCAGTTTATGCAAATTCTGAATTGCGATTTAAAAATATCAGCTGTTAAAAAATATCATCAAGTCCTGCTTTGCCAGTGCAAAATGTAGGATCAAAATGAAACCAGAACAAAGTTGAAATCAATACAATACAACTTACATGTATCGGCTTATGGCTACATATCCTTGCACATAAAACAAGCGAATAATTTTACTGTATTTTGGGCAATTCTTGCTGTATTTTGAGTACGTTCAGAAAACACAGTTAATGTTATGTTTGAGCTTACAATGATACAATTTCTGATTGCCGTTTATTAATAAAAATACAAAGTAAGCTAATCCATGGTGTTGTACATTTTAACAAGTTAACTGAGATGAAGAGTTAAACACAGGACCCAAGTAACGTCATTATTTCTAGAGTCGGTGTCAAACCTCAATGAAAAGAATGTTCCGCCGAGCTGATGAAGAACATTGTGTAGAACACACACACAGAGTTGTAATAAACTCAAATGGTATATGTGATGTTTGTATTCATGCTTATGAGTGTATGCATGGAAAAGGGGCTGATAATAAAAACGCTGATGAAACAGGATGAGTTTGGTGCGCAATGTGGATTGAGTATAATTTAGTACTCGTAGGTTCTGTTCATATTTGTGTACAACAGTACACAACAGTATTCCATTCAAAATGGTATGCTTTCATTAAGCCAGTACCAGGTACATATTTATGAATGTGTCTGGTTTCTTTTCCAATGCAGAGACCAAACATTTTGCTTTAGGAAACATATGACAGCATGTTACTGTGTGATGGTTTATGGTTTATTGGAAATAAATAAAATGTGTTAAAAAAAAAAAAAAAAGATTTATGAATGCTACCTGAAATTTTTTTTAAAAAAAAGTAGACTAATGTGTTGTGTTGTCTTGGAAAACTGCATTGCTGGAACGTGCCCGCAGAGTTTGAAAACTACTTGTCTAATGTCGGACAGGTCTGTAGCAAGTATTGATAATACTGCGTTACTGGAGATGAAACAGGACTTAACAGTGCATTAAGTTTCATATGGAATAGCTAATGTCAGTCAATGTGATGAACAAGTAAATAATACTGTAGTTTAAGTCTTCCCCTTCTTTTTTTCAGGCACTGTAGAAACAGATTTGTAAAGGTGTATGAAACAGATCTGAAAATGTGGCATGCCCCTTGATTGCATTTAAAGGAAAGGCATGGATGGATAAAGTTCTACTTCAAACTGCAGTACATTTAGATAACACGCGTAACGGATAGCTGGGTGACGTAAGACCAGGAAGCATACACAGGCTCAGTACTGCGGGGTGAGTCTCAAATGCACTCTTTTTATTAAACAAATTAAATAAACTAAAAACACAAACAGAACACCATGGTGGCCAAATAAACAAACAATATTTCAACAAGAATTGCGCTGGTGTAAAGACAATTGTTTTTAGTTATTTCTTTTACTGTCTCTCCGTCTCCAGTCTCCTCTACTCCACCACAGCCAACCCCAGTCAGCAAAAGCTGCTGGTTTATAGAGGGGTCGAAGGACTAACTGGTTACCTCGTTTATCCCTCGACCACAATTCTCGTGGTCAGCACCCAACCTGTCAATAAATTATTAGATGTCGACCACGCATTCTCACGGAGGTCTTTTGGCAGAGACGAGAAGCAAACATTGTCCCTGCAAACTACATTTAACTAAAATAACAACAGCACAAATACATTAAACAATAACAATAACACAAATATAAATAAACACAGGGGTGCGGTGTGCTCCGTAACATACAGACTGGGGGGTTCCGAATAACTTCCACCTGTTCCTATCATGATATGGTGTGTGCTGGGCAAGGGTTAGGTTTAAAAAAAAAAAAAACACACACTCTGCCACCCCTTTGCCTCCCCTTTTCCAGAATCCTGGAGTCGCCACTGCTCGAGTATAATTTTCTGATTGTACAGTCACATTTACGTGTATACTGTAAAAGAAATACCATATTTTACAGTAAATTTACCTTATTAATTACTTAATAAAACTGTAGATTAATGCCAGTTTATTAAAGGTACATCATTGTTTAAGTATTTTACATCAATATTGAATATCTACCATAATTTAAAAAAAAAAATCATGTCTGTTTAGTTAAATGTACTGTAAAAATACAGTATTTCATACTGTACAGAACATTTTATACGATGTTACTAATTTGCAAACAGGCTTTGTTAATGAATACATTCACAGTATTTAGGAACATTAAATATTACTGAATTTTACTATGGTGTGAAAGATGGCGACAATCGTTTTATAAACAAGTCAAGGTGGATGCGCTCTTTGTAACACTGGAATTTGTTTTCGTTTGCATGTATTGTGTATCTACTCTTGCTCTAAAACAAGAACAAAAAATTGAGGGGGCCTCACTTTGTGTGGGCACGCATAAATACATTTGAATTATTTTCCATGTCAGAAGTGGACCAGGGTAAACAGCAAGCATTTAAACAGCAACCTAAAGGACAGATAAGTTATAGCAGAGGAGTAATTAATTGAAGAAGTTAAATAATAATAAACTAAAAAAAACTGTTAGGTTATGGAGTGTGCTGACGTGAATGGGAATGAATGTGCAGACAGTATGTGGCGAAACTAAAGTTTATTGCATGAGGGCAGCTTACATACACCGTGAGCTGTAAACAAGAAAGGAGAAGGGTAATTACCAGATAAATTACAGTGATCATTTGTTCCTGTATTATGGCGTGTTGCCAATAAATATCACTTGTTAGGGGACACAAAAGCCCTGTAGATAGGTGACCTTTCGACCATGCATATCTGCAACTAGCATTTGTAATGAAGGACAGCCTACCAGGGCTGCCAACTACTTTTACAAAAACCCACCTACTTCTTCCTACTTTTAAAAAGCATGGCCTGAGCAGCTCAGAGTGCTGCATAGCGGATTTCATCAGTGATCCAGGTGAGCTGAAAATGTCTTGCTCTGAGCCACTCAGTTACTTAATACACCCCAAGTCTTTGACAATCTCAGACAACCAATCCACAGTGCAAATGGTGGTGTGATTTGTCACTAGATATATAGTATATAATACTACTTGGAAGCAGTTTGCTATTTTATTCAAGGCACATGTTTTATTGTTTTTGAATGTCACTAGGTTGTGCTCTTATTGATGCTGCAGTAGTTGCAGAAGCTTTTGGCTGTGTCTCCTGCTTCAGCAATTAGCCACCCTAAAAAAAAAGACATCACTTAGCTATTTAGTTTAAAATTTTTAAAGATGAGCTCTCTAAAATTACTTATTTTCAAATACAATGGAAACTGAAAAGTATCAGCATGAATAAAAAGCTCTATTTTTTTTATTTGAAAATAAGCCATTTCATGCTAAATTTGAAGGGGTAATTTATTTTCTTAACTGTTGACAAGTAGCTTTCTAACGTATTAAACATTTCATTTTAATAAGTTAATAGAACGAGCATTATTATTATTATTATTATTATTATTATTATTATTATTATTACTGTTTTTCTTCCCCTTTCAGAATTCGATTGATGCATGTTAGCCATTTAGTAGTAAAACGTGTTTTGCTGCGTGCAGAACAAATAAACTGCATAAAAACCAATGCAGTAGGCACTATTACAATCACTACTGTATAAATCACTAATTAAAATCTCGTTTTATCGTTCTTCATTGAATTTTTAATTAGAAAGTAAAGACTTGAACGATTTAAAAGCCAATGTAGTTGCTCGCTTCACATTACAACCAGGTAAATTAGAGATACTGTACTATTGTACTATTTTAGATGACGGCCTAGTCTAACTAGTAAGGTCTTATAACAGAGCTTTTAATCTCCGATCATAATATGTCTGTTACAGGAGATGTATTGAAACGCAGTACACTTTGTTTAAAGACACTTCTGTTACTGTAATAAATAATATATTACTAGATAGATTTGCCTATACAGAATTTAAATGAAGTGGCCAAATACAAATTAACACACGTCTCACATATTAGACAGTGCACACTGCAGTCTCAGGACCTGTTCAGACCGTGTCGTCGAAAAGGTCAAAACAAATCAAAACATAGCCGACTACCGTTCGGGCCAAAATGATTGTTTATTTAACAGACTTTATCCAAGGTGACTTACAGAGACTAGGGTGTGTGAACTATGCATCAGCTGCAGAGTCACTTACAACAACGTCTCACCCGAAATACTGAGTACAGGGAGGTTAAGGGACTTGCGCAGGGTTACACAATGAGTCAGGAACTAAGCCTGGATTTGAACCGGGGACCTGGTTACAGTCCCTTTATTGAACCACTGGACAACACAGCAGCCTCTGGACGTGATACTAATAGTTGAAATAAGGTTTAAACAAATGTTTTTTTAAAATCTAGCGACACAGAAGTGCCAACCCACCTGTCACTGCACTTATATGCAGAAGAGAACAATGCGGTTTTCACCTGCCTGCTTATCAAATTCCACATAGGTGGGGCGGACACTCATTCAAATACCGTAATAAGTCACAATGACACATCCAATACGTTGTTCCTCCTAGTTTGGGATACATTTTTTATTATACTTCCTCGACAAACAAAATAACAGGGTTTACTGTTTTTTATCGTTATATCCAAGTAGTCAGGAGAAAGTTCCACATTAAGTGAACTTTTTACATTCCCTTTTCATCACTAGGTAACATTTATCCACAAGAGAAAATGCAATATATATATATATATATATATATATTATATATAGATATATATATATATATAGATATATACGCGCAAATAACATTTTTGTAACCGCGCACATTCGCAAATTCAATATAAAAATAAAAAATAAATAAATAAATAAAAATAAAAAAACAATCCTTGCTGTTTCTTTCATCTGATTGTCACAAAATCATTACGTTTTGCTAACTCTCGAATCAACAGCAGCACTAGTTGTGGTCCTGGAGATACTAAACTGGTATCCATAGCAGTATGTCAATTGCTATGACATTAACCAGTCAACCTGTTTGTGAATCCACGAAACAGTCATGCTCATTTCCAGTCGTTAAACCAAGCTAATGAGCAGGCCTAGAAAGCGATGTTAATAAAATCAACAATGTACTACCTACCTTCTCAGCGTAACTTCTGTGTTTCGCCCTACTCCTAATCGCTGAGACACGAACTTCACGGAAGACAGGACTCACCTCAACAGAACCTCCAAAGAGCTTTCGTGCTTGTCAAGCGGCCTCCCCACCGCACTTTTCCGCAGCTTGTTCAGTTCTTCCGCCGCTCGGACGTACTCCCCCTGGTCCTCCGCCGCTGTGTAGGTAGCGCAGATGAATTTGGTCAGAGGTTTCACCAAGTCCACCTCGGAGGACTTCTTTAGTGGAACTGAAATAAAAGTCGCCATTCCGCCCCGCTAACAACAAAATGATCCGATAGGGAGAACAATCTACTGATCAACAACAAACCTCAGTACTTCCTGGGTACGGCTGCAAACGTCAGGTGACGTCTGTGCGTAACCGTGACTGGCTTAATAATGGGCGTGCGAGAGCTCGGGTGGGAGTGGAGGACATAACATGACATGAGTGACACAATGCCACTCAAGCATCACGAGACACTAACAGAGAGATGCTAAACAAAATTAATAAGCATACATCTGTGAACTGTTCTGACGCTAGAAAATGGATTGCACACAGCAGTTACAAGAAGGTTAACATCTCTGGAGTTTATTACTATTAAAAAACAAACAAAAAAAAAATACCTTGTTACTTAGGCTTGAAAGGTCATGCACTTCATATTTTGGAGGAACGGGACATTTGGACAAATGACTTGTTTCTCATTTCCTTGCCATGCTCATTAAAAATACTTAATTGGACTGTGTTATAGACTGGGGAAGGGGGCCCAGGGCTCAGCCACTGATCTATAAACACTGGATAGCGCATTACACTGTCAGGCTATGGCAAGGGTTGAAGTCACCAGAAGTTTGCCGCAGCCGTCTTATCACACACAACGACATCTCTCCTGCTCACATCTGTGCCCTCTTTTTCGTTACTTTCAGTTGGCCACTTTTGGTGTAATTGGAGTAATTGATGTCCTAGAAGTTGTGGGTTCAGTATCAAATGATTGGTTCCGTACCGCTAATTTAGCAATTTGTAGTAAGCACTCCAAAGTTTTATGGTTTCAGAATAAATAACAAAATATGACATTTTTTCTTAGGTTAAATGCGTTTGTTCCCATAATATTGTAGCATTCTTGCTTGCAAACATTTAATGACGGAGACTGGAGGTGGAACTCAGAATAATCAGCTATTTAAAAAAATGTGTTTAACCATTCAATGAATGCAATATATAGCAATATAGCTAATAAATATTTAAACAATAAAATACCTTGCAACAGACGTTGTTTAAGGCTGGCATTTTCCTCATGCAGTGTTTTTTACTTCGATCTGCAATTCTTTGGTTTGACCCTTAGACATATCGGCAATCTACAACAAATGCATACACAATTAAATTATTATGGACTGTATATATAAAAGTAGCCCACCCCTTATAAAAATGTACCATGCTTTTTGTACCACTGGGTTTGTGAACAAGGTACAATGGTATCATTGGATCACAGTGAAAGTACAACGATACTGTATAATATATGAATATATCCTATACCATCAATGCAATTACCTATTATGGTACTATAATGCAGGACAACTATAACAATACAATAGTATCGCTAGATATGGATATATTTGATATTTTACTTTCAGAGTAACGTTTCTGTTATTTCATGTAGTTTTTTAAATGTTGATTAAGATGTATTTGATATATTTTAAAGTAATGTTTCTGTTATTTCATGTAGTTTTTTAAATGTTGATTAAGATGTATTTGATATATTTTAAAGTAACGTTTCTGTTATTTCATGTAGTTTTTTAAATGTTGATTAAGATGTATTTGATATATTTTAAAGTAATGTTTCTTTCTGTTATTTCATGTAGTTTTTTAAATGTTGATTAAGATGTATCTGATATATTTTAAAGTAACGTTTCTGTTATTTCATGTAGTTTTTTAAATGTTGATTAAGATGTATTTGATATATTTTAAAGTTATGTTTGTTATTTATTTCACTTAGGTTTTTAAATGTGTACTTTTAAATGCAATAGTGTAATATTCGTTTTCTAATTTTGTTTTAGAATATATATAATTAAAAATATCTGCGTTGTAAAACGCAGAGGTTGTTTTCTCTCGGTATTATTAGTAGTAGTGTTATTAGTATTATTATTATTGTCTGCGTTGTAAACCCAGACAATACCCCCAAATTTGTGACCCCCCCCCCCCCCCAAAATTGTAACGGCTATAACCCCGTAACGATATCACGTAGAACTGTTGTGTCTGTGTCTTTGGTGGTAGCTCTCAACTATCTCTAAATACTGAATAAGTGAAATATTGTGTGTGCTTGATGTAAAACCTGTATTTTGTACTTTGACCCCCGACTGTAACTCCCAAAAACTGTAATGGCTGTAACTTGGGAACTGTGTCACGTAGAACTGGTTTGTTTGTGCATGCTTGTTGCTGTCAACTCACTATAAATAAGTGAAATATGGATTTCGCGGTCACAGGCACGGTTATTCACGGAGAATACCCCTGAAAAGCGGACATTTTAGACCGCAGCGCACTAATCACAACACTAATTTGAGTACGCTTAAGCAGCTGTTCTGTCCTAATGTTGTTCGTCGACTTAAAATAACCAAGTTAAAATGCAGGCATACGAGTACTGCAGACTACTGTACTGAAACACACACACACAGTAAATCCTGCATTAAAAAAACAAATATCACTGTACTTTGCATAAACCAAAGTGAAAGGGGGAAAAAAAAAAATCTGTTTGGACTTTAACTAAGGGGTGGTGCAACTTTACCAGCTTATCTTTTATGGAACAAACTATTTTATGTAAAAATAGACAAAACTCTGCAGAATCGTTTCCTCTATGAAATACACTTGAAACGGTAACGATGGCACGATTATGAACCACCCCGAAAAACGAACATTTTACACCAGGCGCACTAATAACAATGATTGGAGATATTTGCGCCGTAATGTTATACTTTGCTTAGAAGCTATAATGAAGGTACACCTTAGAAATCAAGGTGACATGCAAGTTAAACGTCGGGTCAGCTACAAAAAATGTTACAATGGAATTGTATTTTTGCACACTGAACAGCTGCTGTAATCTACTCGAGAAGAAAAACTGCTTCAGATTGCTTTAAACCAGGACACAAACGAAATTTAAACTAAAAATAAAGGCTCTAAGCTAGTATAATCCCAGGGCTATTAAGATTGTTACTGTAATGTAACGTTGAAAGTTAGTTTTAAATACACAGTTAAGCTTATTGCATTGATTTTTATTTGAAGCTTTGTTGAACAAAGACTGCATTCGAATACACCACAAGAGGGCGCTTACGACCGTGAAAAGTTCACATGCCCCAGGGTGTGTTAATTTCCGTACACTGGGTTATGTAAGTCTTTGACGACAATTGTTCAGGTATAAATCATTAAATGTAAACACTGGTATAAAAATTGTATTATAATTCCTTACACAAAATAAACAAACTAAAATAGAATAATAATAACAATAATACATTTAAAACTGGCTTCTAACTATGTTTTTATTTGTTTGTTTTTGTTTAAAGGTGTTTAAATTCAGTTCTAAAACTATAGCTGTTTAAAACCACTTCTACCACACTGTTTACATGGACCAGTTGTATATAAGAACAGCGTCTGCACTGGTGTTTTACAACGCAGATGAAAATTCTTCAGAAACTTCCATTCTAGTTGTTATTAAAAACTTTTTCTTTCAGACTTATAGTGAGTCACAAAATGAGACACCCCCCCCCCCCCCACACTGTGTCACAGTATGTGTGTGTGGGTATCTATATATCCCATATATATATATATTATATGATAATTATATATATATATATATATCACTTATAGTCACCCGGCCCAGCCACATCCATCAGTTTTTTTTTTTTTAAAGAAGCGCATTAGCGCCACACAGAAAAAAAAAATATTTATTGTGTTATTACGAGATAACATTGCGTTATTGCACAATAATTATTGCGTTATTTCGCAATAATGTTGGGTCGTAATTATTGCATATGTTCCAATAGTCTCAGTAAGAGTGTCCCTGTCATGGATTTGCGCCAGTCAGCAGTTTGATTTGATGCGGATGAGTTGAGCCAGGTAAGGCTTCATTCATTCTAATAGTGATGTGTAAATACTACCAGTTTCACCAAATGCAGGAAACTAATAATGAGACAAAATAGAGCAGGTGTTGAGGAGATTATACACAAAATAGAATGCATTATCTCTTATGTTGTTTTGTGAGGGATAAAGGCCTATGGGCTAAACATATTCAAAAAGCATTTTCCACAAATACAGTTAGCATTATTTTTTCTGCAGGCTTCTGTGAAATAAACCATACGAGCTGTGACTTCTTGTATTTTAACTTTTGTTTTATTTTATGCCTTTTACTGTAGGTAAAAGCAAATGTGTTAATATAGGCCTATATCTTACCCAATAGAACAAAAAGTCTGGTATAGGGTGTGGGATATAGCGTATATCCCACACCCTGAAGTGCCTTATTGCGCTTATAAATGGATCAACAAACAAACAAACAAAAAAAAACCTTAAAAACATATTTTAACAAAAAAAGTAATTTTTATTAAATATCCTTCCACCTCTGCCTGAACTTAGAAAAAAAGTTCCTTAAAATTAATTAATTAAAAAATAATTTCAGATGTCGAATTGAACATTGCCATTGAAAGTGCAGTTTTGATTTGTTACACTTCTTGGTTTATTCATTACATTTTAAAGTAAAGTAGTACTTCCTTTAAATCACGCACACCCTTCCTCACAGCACCTGCAATAGTATCAGGTGAGAGTGCGTTTTTTTTCATTCTTTGTTATCCGGGGTAGTAACAGGAGGTATCCATACCAGATTTGTGCTACAGCTTCACAGTGGCGAGAAAGACGTTATTTGAATGGAATACCTGGTCACTTATCAAACTGACTTTGCAATTTATAGCTTGGTAACGTAGAGAACTACTGGGCCTGTGTTAAGAAACAATTTAAAACAATGCAGGGCACAGCAGAAGACATGATACTGTCCTACCTGGACACATTTAAAAGGTATGGCAGGAACAGTCGAAATAATTTATAAATGTTCAGCATCAGATCACACAGCAGCGCAAGGGTGGGAGCAGGCAAGCAGACCGAAGCACAGACAGCGGGAGCAACGGTAACAAAACACGTTTTAACCCCAGTCTCTTAAGAGGGACTCAAATCTTTTATGAAAAGCTGAAAGTTTAAGACTTTTTTTCAAAAAAGTTTAAACGATTTATTTTCAAAATGGGACAATGAAACGCCGTAGTTCAAGGAGAATGAACAGAGCGATCAGAATGGCAAATTTTGAATTTATTTGAATACTTAGTTATGCTTTTTATCACTAATTAATCATTGGTGTACGATTCAGATTAATTCAATATCTCATCTACACATCGGTTTCCCAAAAGTTCAACATTTACATAAATCTCGTCAGTTATGTTTATTGCGATAAATTCCAATATATCTGACGTTTTTATTTTTAAATTCTAGTGGTAAGGACATCTGCCATTGATTTGCCCGTTTTTGAAAAAACAAAGTGCCGACCTATGGTGATATTCTGTAATATCAACACCCCCATGTGACCGGCTTTGACCAATTAGGATAGAGTATTTAAAATACCCTTTTATAAGTCTTTGTAATGAAGAGCCTACAGAAGGCTTTCCATGGTTTTGTATTCTGCATATCAATAGAATGAGCGATTTTTAAACGAACGGTAGGGGTGTATTTTTTAGTAATGTCTTCTGATGCTACTGAAAGTATCTGCAACGATGTTGCTGAAATTGGTATAATTCTCAGCTGACGGACTTTGCAAAGACACCTGCAGAGAGAGGTTAAACCTGTATCGTTGAAAAAACAAGACAGGTGTTGTGGACTTGGCCATATTCCTTCAGCAGGAAGTTCAGGGCTTCATGGGAACAAGTTGATGCATACAAAGTGCTTAAGTGAGGGAGTTGTCACTGACTCTGAAACCATCAGGATTCTACTAAACATACTTGACTCTGCGGGTGTTGAACAACGTCGCCAGTTTTTCAATTATGGGCCCAGCTTCACCTGGCACATAGACTCAAATGACAAACTGAGAATCTATAGTATTTTCATTAACGGCTGCATCAATGGGTTTTCCCGCCTTAGCATTTGGCTGGAAGCAAGTAGCAGTGGAAAGGCCAGTGTTGTTGCTCATTATAATGTGCAGGCAGTTCAGAATAGGAATGGCTGTCCATGTGTTGTTCGAGTTGATCTGGGTGTAGAGAATGCACATGTGGAAAAAATGCAGATATTCCTAAGAAGAAACCACACAGATGGTCATGCTACAGAAAAAAAAGCTTACATATGGACAAAGCAGGACAAATCAACAAATTGAATCTTGGTGGGGAATTCTGAGGAAGGAAAACCTTCAGGTTTGGATGGATCTATTTAAGCAAATTCAAGAGGATGGCAACTTCTCAGGTAATTACCTGGACAAACATTTGATAAGATTCTGCTTTCTCAAACTAATACAGGTGTATATGTTTTTATTTTTATTTTGTGCAGTGAAATGATTGATGTTATGTGTCGCAGAGTAAAGTATTGGCACTCTTCATTGGAAACAATGTTATTCACTAATTTATTTAGTTTAATAAACATTGTTTAATGAACTATATTTATTTATTAATTATATCTTTTCAGAGTTTATTGAACACTGATTCAGTCTGTAGAGAAGTAGTAAATATTCCAGTTGATTGAACTTACTGAGTGAAGACAGGGGATGCCAATACTTGTATGCTACTACAGTATATAGGCCTATAGCTATAGTGTATGTGCATAAAACCTTTATTACAAATACTTTATTATAGCATGCAGCTTTCTTCCCACAGGGTCTAATTTACCCAAATTCATGAAATGATTTTCCTGAGATTTCCATAAGGTAGCTTCTATTTTATTGAGCTATACAACAGTGAATCTGCTGTTCACATCACAAAAAATGATCTTGTCAATCAAACGGATGAAAACCGATGGTCTTCTAAAGTATGTCAGAAGGTCTGGTTTTAAAAGATTATTGTTAGTATTTAGGGCTATTAAGACCAATGGATGGACATGAGTTATTGTATGATGTTTTCCAGGCAGAGTTGGATGACGCTGTTGCTGTATGGAATAGACACAGTATTAGATCAAACCCATCGGCTATTCTTCCCTTGAGGAAAACCAGCACTCCTGCACAGTCTTCTTCAAATATATGGATGTCAAGATCAGGGTGTTCCTGTAGACCTGAATGAAATTCAAGCTGGTGAACAAGAAAGTGTCCCAAAGAGCGAATGGATATTCATGTGACCAGGATGTATTCGAGCTGTGTTGCATTTTAATAGAAGAGAATGGCTGGAATTAAGACCAACGGTCGATAGGTTTTCCCGCCTTATAAGTTCGTCCACATCATAGAATTACTTATTTGTTAACTACATGACATAAATAAACTATTACAGATACTCATGCCCATCCATTGGTCTTTAATAGCCCACACTCTGATCCTTTTGACTGAAGACATTGATGAGAAATGTGCTTTAAATACTGGGCCAAAATCCAATTTTATGAACTTACAGGGTCGATTACAGTGTACCAAAGTTTGAACACTTGATGCGTCTAACTAGTGGATTAATCAGGTTTAGTCCACTTGATTGTACTATAGTTACTACACATTCCAAACCTTTTTGCAGCGTACCAAAAGATAATCACCTCAGCACAGGTGGAACATCTGCTAAATCGGACTAAACAAGATTCTGTTTGCAGCGTACCAAATCAGATGTGAGATGGTCCTGATCAGGTGGACTAACTTAGTTACGACTGCATGCTCATCTTACATTTAGCTCAGTTCAGTTTTTTTTTTTTGGATGAATTTTGGGCTCTTTCATACCTAGTTCGTAGATCCGGTTTAGAATTCACTTGCAAACAAACCAAAATGTCCTTTTGCTTCGGTTGGTTTCATATCAGAAAATCTCAAACAAACTAAATTTTTCCTCCAAGCAATTTTAAGTTCGCATTCACAACTGTGATCGCACCAGAATGCATTTGTTTTCACTGCAGTTATTTGAAGTTAATCTGATTTGTCTGGATTTCTGCACGAAACCAAAATGATACCTTCCTGTTAATGCCCAGGCAGATGTTCAGTAGAGTGAACGTATAAACATGGAGGGTTCCGCCTGTGTCAGACTTGAGATATTAGTAGCCTGCTATCTACGTTCATTTGGTTTATTTGACATTTGAGGAACGCTTTATTCTTGAATTTTTTGCCGGCTGTTGCATTGCCTATGGCATTAGCCCGACATCGGTGAGTTGTAAGCAGTCCGTTTATCAGCATTTCTCGTCTCAATATGATTGTATTGTAATGACACAAACGCAGAAAAAGTGTGTCAAGGCAGAAAGACCAATTATGCGAGAGACCAAGCTATTTATATATGTAATGTAACAATAATGTAAAAATAATAATTCTATATACAGTTAGTGACCTGGCAGAATACAATAAGCATTGACAGGACGTCACTGTACTCTGTATTACTATATATATATATATATATATATATATATATATATATATATATATATATATATATATATATATATAATATATACAGTGGGTTATGCATTACATCACCACCAGTTGGTTAGGTTTCTCTTGCATTGTGAATTCTAACATGATTGCTTTCACGCTGGCTGACTTGAAGAGGGAAACGCATTACAGTTCCCCCTCAATTGAGCTAAGACCACCCTTTCAGGTGAACCCTAGTCCTCTTCTTTGGTGCGCACTCTGATGCGAAACTAATATTTTTGTTTCACACCTGCTAAAACTTCCCGAACTAAGACCCTGTCCACACTATGCCTTTAAACCAGTTTAAAAGTGCTAAATATGGTTAGCGTCTACACTACCCAGCGTTTAGTACCGTACTGGAGACCACTTCAGGGGATAGTCTCGAGTCCGGTTCTAAATTAGATTGCATCAGTGCGGTTTATGTTCACGCTGTAATACCAAACAAAATGTTTTGTGTAGATCCCCTCTGAGATCCTAAAATGCTCTTTGATATGTTTGGTGAAATACTCTGAACAGGCGCACCTGAAGGACTTGCTATCAGTGTACACTCTGTACTGGGTATTAATTTTTATGCTTAAAAATGACATGTCATGACATCACTGGTGGGGAGAATAACAAAAGCACAACATTACATTACATTAGGCAATGGCTAAAATGAAATGCAAGTTAAAAGTAAGATCGGGGATGAACAATTCACATAATTTGCCAGCTCTGTTTGAAACTATATGGGAACCAGAATTAGGCTGATGTAAGATATGAAGGTAAAAACAAATATTGTTTTATAATTAACTTTTTTATTTTTTTAATGAAACAGAATCAGCTCAATTTGTTTAAAGGGGTGTCACCTGATTAAAAATAAAACCCGAAAACTTCAAGCCCAAATTGTGTGTGTGTGTGTGTGTGTGTGTGTGTGTGTGTTTGTGTGTGTTCGCATTTACTTTTTCCAAAATCCTTGTTTTATTTATTTTTAACAATATGGACCTCTTAATATGGGTCATAACACGTTCTTTTATAATAAACCTCAGTGCATATTTCCACTGTTCATTGCGCTATTTTAATAGTGTGTGTATTCATTAAGTCCAACTAAACATGAAACAGTACTACAGTGGGGACGCTTTGAGCTGGATTAATTAAAACATTTTTGAGTATGGTTCACTAAATTGGTTTTGTAGTCTGGACAGGACCTTTAGGTTTTAACTGAACTCTAGTGTGAATTATCCTAGCCAAATTAACTAGGTGTGAAAGGCCCCTTATTCAGGGAGCAGATCTGTCTTGAAGGCAGGTTTCAGATACAGTTATGGTCTGGGCTAGGGTAAGGGTAAGGGTGTGGTTTAAGAATGGTAGGAGCTTTTACCTCCCATCTCTAGCTGTAGGCAATAACACTGAATTTAGTTCATCTGCCTCCAGAAGAAATTAAAAAAAAAAAAAAAAAAAAAAAAAAAAATGAACTGAGCATGTTTGTACTGCTTATTTCTTATTTAAAAAAATCATTTCAGTGAACAGCCTTATTTAATTTAATTTACATATTTGTTATACTGTATCTCTAAACCAGGGATCCTGGTCATGGCGGCCCACAGTCAGGCAGGTTTTCTAGCTCTTATTAAATCACTAACATGTTAAATTGGTCTGTTGACACAATAATTAGTTACATTAAGTAGTTAAGCGCTCAGGTGGAATGAAAACTTGCATACACTGGCCCACCAGGACTGGGGACTCCTGCTCTAAACAATAAAATGAAAGAGGAAATTAAACATTTGTTTTTAAAGTTTACTTTTTGATGTTTATATTTAGCTGCATAATTTGACATACAATGTTTTACACAATGATACTTAGCATAATTGAAAATTGCAGGTTTTTTTAAATTATTATTATTACTTTTAAAAAAGAAAAAAAGAAAAACTTGATATAAGTAAAGAGACTCCCAGGTTTAAACAACACTTTTTTATTCTGGAACCATATACAGCATTGGCAAAATAGAAGTGGGTTCAATACTTGGTAGCGCCACCCTTTGCTTTATGTAAAGCAGCAACACATTGACCTGTTGTGTGAACGAGATCAACAATCCTGGTCTGCAGGGTTACAGCCCATTCTTGGCAGTGTCTATATGAGGGAGCCCCAGGAAATTGATTCACTGGGACGTTTTGCAGGAATTAGCCAAACATAGAGCTTATGTACCCAAAATAAAGGTTTCTTTTTTTTAGAAAACAAGAGAGAAAACTGAAACTGTTCAATGCTGTATAATAAAACCCTTATTGCTAAATTAACAAATGTATGATTGTCACATTTTTTCAATATATGTTTTGCTCTTTTCTAGATAACTTGTAGAGAACTCTTTATAGAATATTATTTGGTAAAATAAAAATCTTATAAAACCAAAAACACTATCATGTCTTTTTTTAATGTACAGCTGTCACAAAGACGGCCAGAGTGGGTGGCGTCAGACCAGAGCCAGGAAACAAACAACAAGAGAGGTGGAGTTTGGTGGAGCTGAGAGAATGGTCTCGCTGAGCATTTAATGAATGAACAGACAGTCAGAAAATAAAAGGTTTGTAAGACAAACAAAAACACAGGACACGGCACTTTTGCCAAAATAAATAGACAAACAAAACGGACTACACAGACAAACACGGTGAGCTTCTATTTTTCTTACAATTAACAAAATTACCTCCGTCTCCAATCCCGCTCTCCACTCACCGAACACCCAACCCAGAGTGGATGAAAACATGCAGCTTCTATGCAGCTGTACCGAGACTTAAAGATTGCGAATCAATCCTTCAATTGGAAGTGCAATTCCCTGTGCTCACATATTATTACTTTTTACTTGCACGTGAAGTGCTGTGTAATCCTTTTGCCTAAATATAAATATACATTTTAAACACTCATGTTACACAGACCAGTTTATATCCCGTGTACCAATGACTATACACCAACATTAACACACAACATATAACAGAAAATACACACAGGGACAGGCACTGAAGTAACTTAAAGAAAATAGATGGTGAGTAAGTAGATTCAAGAAAATGCACAGAGTCCTTTTCTTCAATCAGTTGCCAGGTGTATTGAAATATGCAGGGAGTCTGGTCCCAGGTACAGGACAAACAATACTCAACATTACAATGTTTGCGTGACATTAAATACCCTTCTGTATAGATGGTCCACCTCCCCTTTCTCTGACACTTAACCAATGGTCAAGGTACAACACATTATTCTGTTAATTTAGTGTGTGTGTGTGTGTAGTCTAGTGTGACAACCTCTGAACTCAGTGCATTCTTCACACTCCTGGAGAAAAAAGGTCCATAAATCTGCCCCTTTGATCCCAGTGGCATTATCTCTTTCGATCTCTCTGAGAACCTCTGGGTCCAACGCCAGTCCCTGGGAGCCTTTTAGCCCCTTTATGCTTTGCATTCCAAAGTCTTACAGCCTGACCCCTTCTGGTCCACAGCATTGTTATCTTTTTAGCTTGCAGTCAATGCTGGGCAAGAAACTTGTAGACGCATTGTCTCTATCAATTGTAAGCAGTACATGCAATTTGAACCAAACAGTCTGCTATCTGCAATATTAGTCTCTTTTCAGAAAAAAAAACACCAGTATAGCTCTGCCAGTCCACATGCGTAGCAAACTGCTAATCAATTCTCAATCCATGTTTTCCAACAGGAACTTTGCCACATATACCCCCCCACCCCCACCCCCACCTTGAGCAAAGCACAAATGGCCTCAATGGCCACCTCCCCCCTTAAAATCCCAAGTGTCTCGCCCAACGTCCTGGGCCAAGAACAGGGACTTTAAGGGGTTGATGGGCAGCAATGTTGCCAGTAGCCAGGCTGCTACTGGCCCTGCTGTCAGCAGAAGTGCTGACAGTGGGGCGAATCTCTCCTCCCGCTGTACCACTGGCAGCGGAAATGCTGCCAATGGTGCGGCTGTCAGCAGATGTGCTGAAAGCTTCCAGACTGACTCCTTCAGCCGGGGCCAGTCCAGCAGCGGAAAAGCTGCTGGAGTTGGTGGTCTCCAGACTTCCCCCAAGTTCTCAGGCAGCAAAATTGCTGCGGGGAAGGGTGGTCTCCTGACCTCTTCTCCCTTTTTCATAGCTGAGAGCTCCTTCTGGTGGTGCTCTGGCCACACTGACCCCTGCAGCCAAACAGAGCTGACAGCGACCCCAGGTGATGCAGAGAGGTTGGCAACCCCAGGCGATGCCAGGCAGGCATCCTTGGGTGAAGCGAGGCAGGTATCCTTGGGCGAAGCGAGGCAGGCATCCTTGGGCAAAGTGAGGCATGGAGTCAGGACATGCTGGGGTGCGGGCATTGGCCCTCTTCTCGGCCACTGTGGCCGGGCGGTTCTTCCCCGTACTTCCCTCAGCAGCCTATACAAGGGCTGCTGAGGACCGGCCAGCATCTATTCCTGGTCCTTCTGGTGCAGGGAGAAGCAGCTCCTGCTCCTCTCCCCCTGATGGTGATGGAGGCAGAGGCAGCTCCAGCTCCTCTCGTGATGGGGGGGGGGGGGGGGGGGGGAGTGATACCAGCAGGCATTCATCCTCTGCTGGTGGGGGAAGTGATACCAGCAGGCATTCATCCTCTGCTGGTGGAAAGGGATCCAGCAGGCATTCACCCTCTGCTGGTGGGGGAAGTGATACCAGCAGGCATTCATCCTCTGCTGGTGGACAGGGACCCAGCAGGCATTCATCTTCTGCTGGTGGACTAGAACCCAGCAGGCATTCACCCTCTGCTGGTGGACGTGGCGGAGGCAGCTCCTGCTGCTCTGCTCTTGCCGGTGGAGGTGGCAGAGGCAGAGGCAGCTCCTGCTGCTCTGCTCCTGCCGGTGGAGGTGGTGGAGGCAGAGGCAGCTCCTGCTGTTCTGCTTCTGCCGATGGAGGTGGCAGAGGTGTGTAGTCTCCTGGCGGCGGAGGTGGGAGCAGTGTGTAGTCTATCCTTGTTACAGGGGACTGGTGCGGCTCTCCATCCTGCTCTGGAGACAGCGGTGGGACCTCTCCCTCTGGCGCTGGAGACAGCTCCTCTCCCTCTGGCTCTGGAGGCAAAACCAGCACAGGCTCCTCCCTCTTGGGTGGTGGATGCACCGACTCTTCTCTTTTTGGCTGTGGAGCTGGCATTCGCTTCTTCCCCTTTCTGTGACTGGTCTCGTGGCCTTCAGGCGAAGCCACTCCTCCGTATCCACCACCTTTCCGTGATCGAGGGCCTTCAAAAAGAGCGGGTCTTCATAGGGGCAAACTTCCCGGAGGTGCCCATACTCCATGCAGGAGGCACACCATGAAGCCCCTCCTTCTTTCAACTCCTCGTGGCGATTACGCCATGGCTGCCTTTCTTCCTCCCATCCCATTTTTTTTTTTAATGAATTTTCTACCTGCAGTATCCCTGGTCTGAGGCTTGGAGGCGCTGTTATCCCACTTCTAAAACCACGTGTCACAAAAACGGCTGGAGTGGGTGGCGTCAGACCAGAGCCAGGAAATAAACAACAAGAGAGGTGGAGTTTGGTGGAGCTGAGCGAATGGTCTCCCTCATCAATTAATAATTGAACAGACAGTCAGGAAATAAAAAGGTTGCAACAAACAAAAACACAGGACACGGCACTTTCGCCAAAATAAATGGACAAACAAAACGGACTACACAGACAAACACGGTGAGCTTCTATTTTTCTTACAATTATCACAATTACCTCCGTCTCCAATCCCATTCTCCACTCACCGAACACACAACCCAGAGTGGGTGAAAACAAGCAGCTTTTATGAAGCTGTACCGAGACTCGATTGCGAATCAATCATTCAATTGGTGTTGCGGTACAACTGCATGTGAATTAATAAAGTGCAATTCCCCGTGCTCACATATTATTACTTTTTACTTGCATGTGAAGTGCTGTGCAATCCTCGTGCCTAAATACAAATATACATTTTAAACACTTGTGTTACACAGACCCGTTTATATCCCTTGTACCCATGACTATACACCAACATTAACACGCAACATATAACAGAAAATACACACAGGGGCGGGCACTTTGCCACAACAACATATACATTATTTTCAGAGACGTGCTTTGTTTGATGATCTGAAGTAAATCTAAATGGACCCTGGTCAGTGGAAAATTTCCTAAACAACAAATAAAGCCTCTCCTAAATAAATAAAACCTTTGTACTCATTTCAAAACTGCAACATTGCACATGTTCTTCTTCACCTATGTAACAAACATTTCAAAATAATGTATATTCTTTCCTTGCATGATCAATGCTGTTCACAAATACACAGTAGACTTTGCACCCACTGGTAAAAATATGCACATCGAACCAAGAATCTTTAGTTGGGATTTTGGTTAAGTTGAATCATTAATTCAAGCGCAGTCCATACATAACTAGTAACACAAAATTAGTATTGACTTAAGTGGGTTTAAATTAGTTCTTAAACTAACCTCCTGAGTTATTTATTACTGGTTTTGTAACTTTGCAAGTAAAAACCTTGAACACATGGGCGACAGTGCAGGGTCTCTCAATCCTGGTCCTCAGGACACCCCTGTGTCTTCAGGTTTTCATTCCAACTGAGCTAATCAAGCAAACAGTTCAAAAAGCTACAGTCCTGCAGGGCTGTCAGGGTTTCACTCTACCTCTGCTCTTAATTACTTAAATAAAGTTATTATTTGTATAATCACCTGTTTTTTTTTCCAGATCACAATCATTTGCTAACTGAAAGGTAGTTATAAAACCTGCAGGAACCTGGCCCTCGAAAACTGGAGCTGCCCATCCATACAGAAATGTATTAGCGCTAGAGAGAAAGAAATATATATGTTGCACTATTACGAGATAACACTGCGTTAGTTCCTGATGTCGTGGACTTACAAAACTAACTACACAGGCTATGTTTGTTTTTAAGCTTGTTTGTTTATGTAGCCTAACAGAACTGGCTGTCTTTCACTTCAATAGGCCTAACATATTTCTTTCAGTTTATTGTATTTATCTTGATTGAATGTATTCACAGTAAGGGTAAATACACTCGAATTGAAATGTTTGTCATCATCTGTCTATTGCACGTACATGTATTCTGAACTGCACTGTTGCGTTGTTTTTGTTATTTTTTTTGCTATGTCCTTATTGTAAAGAAGGGCCTACAGATGGCTTTCCGTGTTTTTGTATTTTGCATTAGAATAGAATATGCGATGCAGTGACAATCCCTCACTTTTTGTATGCATCCACCCATATCCATGAAGATTTAATAATTTCCTGCTGAAGGAATATGGCTAAATCCACAACATCTGTCTTGTTGTTTCGATAATACAGGTTTAACCTCTGCAGGTGCCTTTGCAAAGTCTGACAGCTGAGAATTATACCATAATTATGTATGGGTCAAACAAGACTAAATTTGCTTTTGTCCTAACCGAAGCTCAAAGTATGTATTGATGGTCTGCAGGGGCCGGTTTTTCAAAACATAATCTGGATCAAGTGATATATATATATAATCCTGTATTTTGTGATCGAGATTCCTTTAAAAACAAAACGGATTTCATAATAGCAATTATTTGTAATGTGGCTAGAAGTAATCCAGCAGTGGCATTTTCTGAAAAACACATGTCAAAACTACAGATAACTGAAATATGGAACACAAAATATAAAATAAAACCAGATCACTTATCCAGATTAAAAGTTTTGAAAAACAGGTGTCATTTATGTCTGTCTGTTTATCAGAATAAGAGCTGCTCCAAAAACTTGCAAAATTTGAAAAATAAAAAAGCAGACAATAATAAGCTGTTTTTGTAGCTTTCTTTTCACGTTTAAACATAAATATGCAAGCATTAAGATGCATAATTTTCACAGAACTAATGTTGTCACATTTTAGTGTCAGTATAGGGATGTGAGTTTAGGTGTTAACCTCTCATAGTAACACAATAATTATTGCAAAGTAACAAACAATGTTATCTTGTAATATTGCAATAAATATATTTTTCTTGTGGTGGTAATAAGCTTCCGTACATCCCTGTTCTAGACAGTGGTGAAGAAACATTGCATCCAGGGTAGAAAATTTAACAGTATTGAGATCTAAGATGAAGTTTTGTCATGTGAGACTGAGATCTGATGCTTTTTCAAAAAAGGAAGTTGCATTTTTAACAGAATTTCAACAAACATTTGACTCACTTGAATACATGAAAATACTCCTTTATATAGTAATAAGAAAAAAGTAATAAGAAATATTACTTTTTTAATGATAAAACTCATTTAAACTCTGGTACCATGTAATACCATTCTTAAATATAATTAGAAAAGGTACAACAATACTTTCCCAGATATTTACATGAAAAATTGGGTGAAAAACAATATTATAAAGACTTTTACCTTAAAAAATCCTCTGAAATTGTTCATAAAAAGAATAAGTGAAAATTCAGGGCCGTAAAGGTCTACACGAGCAGTGTTTCATAAAAAAAATTAATATTAACACTAACCACTGTATTTCCTTAATAGTATTAAGATTGATTGATTAATGTGTGCGGACAATCAGTTGTCCATGTCTCACATGCAAGGTGACCAAAAGTGGTACTGGGGGTTGATCAATACATTTTCTGGATTTCTCTTGAGGCTGAAATGTCTGTCTCTTGCAGAAGTCTACTACTGCCAGACAGTCACCATACAAAGGGAAATATAAAGATAATGCCTTGTCATCCATTTTAGAGCATGAAGTACACATCTGTGGGCAAATAGTCTTATGCATAGTACCATCTAGATTAATAATACAATGAATAACATCGCACTGTTCTTGTGAAAAAGAATTAGTATGAAAGAACATATGTAATTAATCGATTATTTAGGCCACATTTTAAGGTCTTGGTCTGGGTCTCGGTCTTGGCACGTCGGTTCTTGGTCTGGGTCTTGGTCTTGACAGCAGGCAGCACGCAGATTGGTCTTATTCATAAACATTCTCGAGATTATTTTATTTCCTCGATTATCATATATCCTTTTTTATCCTTCAAAATGCTCTCACTTTTATACATTGACAGCTATTAAATAAGCAAACTTTCCTCCTGACAGCAAATAAATTTCCTGTAATATATTAGTTACTTTAACAAAATTGTGTCAGCAACACAAACGCCTAGAAATAGTATTATCTGTACATATCTGTCAAGTCTTGATCAGGACCCTCCCGCCTGGAGCCTGTTTAATCTAGGAATTTCCTGGTTTGTATATTAGGCTAAGTATATTATTTTTCTCTTATTTATTTAAAACATATAACAACCAAAAATGTATCTTGATTTATTGGCACGGTTAGGTTTTAAATTTAGAATTATGTATCACTGTTTTTGTCGAAAATAAAATATGTCCGTGCACCTGCATTTTGTGCTACGTTTTTTGCTACCGTGTTTGAAACTGTACAGCGCTTTGAGTTGCTTTGCATTTAGGCACCATATAAAGTAAAAGTTTATTATTATTATTATTATTATTATTATTATATATTATTATTAATTTATGATAGTGGGGGTGGGGGGTGACGTTATTACATACTTCAATGTCCATGAATAACATTTACTATTCGACATGCAACCTGTAATGTGGTGCATTTACATGAATACTGTACTTGATTCTTATTTCCATGTGATTTGTGTGTGTGAGTATATTATATATATATATATATCTATATAATGTAACCGAATTTTGCAGTTTCAATTGTTGTCCTTTTTTTCATACACATCATACGTTTTAGCACATTTTTTATTTTTATTTTTTTGGATGGAAACATAGCTACAGACAGTTTCCATAACAAATTCAGACCTCACAGGTTTCTCTTCTCTATGAGCTGAAATGGCATGGAAGCAGCCGCCGTCATTCAGTTTGCCTACATCAATTTTTAAATTGATGAACATAACAATAAATGGACGGCAAAGTGCAAGCATTGTAACACAAAGGTTACACAAAATTCTATGTAGATTGTAAGTAGATGAAAAACAACCATATATATATATATATATATATTATATATATATATATATATATATATATATATATATATATATAGCATGTTTGGAGCATAATTTTAAGTTTGTAGCCAAAAAAAAATTGTTGTAATAAAATCTTAATTGTGAAGGTCATTAATATTAATGCCCCAAGTGGTTTTACTGACATGAGAATGATCAGTAAATACAGGACCACGTTTGTTAAGCGAAAACATCCTTCTATTCATGCTCCTGAAGCTAAGTGCAGCATCCGCTTCTAGCTCACAGCCATCTGTTGCAGTAAATGTTTTTATACACCTTTTCAGGGTGTGTATTCCTAAGTGAATTGATTGGAACTGGAAAAAGTCAATAGAACAAATTTTTCAGTTGTTACATTTGTTGTGTTTATTTTGTTTATTAAAAGAAAAACAGCTTTCAAAAAAGAAAAAGTTATTATTATCGTTGTTGTTCTAGCAAAAATGTATTTAGTTTACAAGGTTGGTCACAGCAAAAATATATTGGTCTCGGTCTTATCTCAGTCTCGATATGTTTGGTCTAAGTCTTGGTCTTGGACTTGGTACGTTTGGTCTCAGTCTTGGTCTTGGACTTGGTACGTTTGGTCTTGGTCTTATCTCAGTCTCGATACGTTTGGTCTTGGTACGTTTGGTCTCAGTCTTGGTCTTGGACTCGGTACGTTTGGTCTTGGTCTTATCTCAGTCTCGATACATTTGTTCTTGGTACATTTGGTCTCAGTCT
Organism: Polyodon spathula; assembly: GCF_017654505.1. Classification (NCBI taxonomy): domain Eukaryota; kingdom Metazoa; phylum Chordata; class Actinopteri; order Acipenseriformes; family Polyodontidae; genus Polyodon; species Polyodon spathula. Next base: position 62,480,271 of record NC_054537.1, read on the forward strand.
TGGTCTTGGACTCGGTACGTTTGGTCTTGGTCTTGGTACGTTTGGTCTCAGTCTTATCTCAGTCTCGATATGTTTGGTCTTGCTGTTGGTACGTTTGGTCTCAGTCTTGGTCTTGGACTCGGTATGTTTGGTCTTGGTCTTATCTCAGTCTCAATATGTTTGGTCCAAGTACGTTTGGTCTCAGTCTTGGTCTTGGACTCGCTACGTTTGGTCTCAGTCTTGGTCTTGGACTCGGTACGTTTGGTCTTGGTCTTATCTCAGTCTCAATATGTTTGGTCTTGGTACGTTTGGTCTCAGTCTTGGTCTTGGACTTGGTACGTTTGGTCTTGGTCTTATCTCAGTCTCGATCCGTTTGTTCTTGGTACGTTTGGTCTCGGTCTTATCTCAGTCTCGATACGTTTGGTCTTGGTACGTTTGGTCTCAGTCTTGGTCTTGGTACATTTGGTCTTAGTCTTGGTACGTTTGGTCTCGGTCTTGGTCTTGGTCTCGATACGTTTGGTCTCAGTCTTGGTCTTGGTCTCGGTCTTATCTCAGTCTCGATACGTTTGGTCTTGGTCTTGGTCTTGGTCTCGGTAAGTTTGGTCTTGACTACATCACTGAACTTGGGTAAGACCAAATCAAAACTTTGACCAACCCACCAATTGCAAATTAGACCTACAAACCTGGGGCTACAACACCATTGAAATCTAGTCTGCCATTAGGTCGATGTGGCAGATTTGGTCTGGGGCCAGTTTTTTATAGACCAGTTTTTTTCATGTGAAAAGCAGTTTTCAAAAATATACTAATTTTGTGATACTTTGCTCATGATATGAAACTGCAATTTCAGCAACATCGGAAACCATGGAAAGCCTTCTGTAGGCCCTTCATTACAAGGACGGAGCAAAAGGTAAAGAAAACACAGTGGAATAGTGCACAGTTCAAAACACATGTATGTACACTAGAAAGATGATAATAAATATTTCAATTAGAGTGTATTTACCCTTACAGCAAATATATTAAATCAGGATAAATACAAAAAACGTAAAGGAATATGTTACTGAACCAGTTCTGTTTGGCTACATAAATGCTTTAAAACAAATGTAGCCTGTGCAGTTAGTTTTGTAAGTCCATGGCATATAAAGAAAAGGTTAAACGTTTAAGATGTACTTTTGTGAAACCAGCTATATTCCTGCTACAGGCTTAACATGACAATTCCACTATATTTACATGATAGTTTTGTCTTTTTGTTCTATTGGGTAAAATATAGGCCTATATTAACTAACATTAAAAGGAATAAAATAAAACAAAAGTTAAAATATAAGAAGTCACAGCTCATATGATTTATTTCACAGATGTTGTGTGTGAGTAAGGCATTCTTTCATTTTACAGCTTATGTCAACATTTACAATCTGCGGAAAAAATAATGCTAACTGTATTTGTGGAAAACACTTTTTGAATATGTATAGCCCATGGGCCTTTATCCCTCACAAAACAACAAAAGAGATAATGCAGCCTATTTTGTATATAATATCCTCAAAACCTGCTCTATTTCATCTCACTATTAGTTTCCTGCATTCAGTGAAACTAGTAGTATTTACATATCACTATTAAAATGAATGAGGTCTTACCTGGCTCAACTCATCCGCATCAAATCAAACTGCTGACTGGTGCACATCCATGATAGACACTCATACTGAGACTATTGGAACATATACAATAATTACAACCCAACATTATTGCGAAATAACGCAATATTTGTTGCGAAACAATGCAATGTTATCTCATAATAATGAAATAAATATTTTTTTCTCTGTGGCGCAAATATGTTTCTGTACTTAAAAAAAAAAAGTTACCTTGAAATATTGTATTTTTTATATTAAATAATAAAAGTTCTGTATCATCATTATGTGGGCTTTGTTGTTTTGATGCTGGTGGTTGTAAAATGTATTTATTGTGTGTGTGTTTCCTCTGCTTTGTAATCTGTCGTGTTCCCACTGAAATAGCTCCCTGAGAATGCATTATTTCTGTGCACACATGCCATACTGAAGGTAATAGGTTTCAGTGTGTCATAAGCAAGCAAATAAAGTAAAAAGCAAAAATGTTTAAAATCTGTTGTCTAAGATTTATGTTTAATTCTTAGACATTTGGTTTAGCAGTGCGTGAAACTGGCTGACTAATGTCAAATTGTATGGTGCGCTAATGTCCACCTGAATTCACACCCATGTAGTAAATTCCCCATGTTAAGTCAGTGACCTGTACACTTCTGCCTTCAAAGCTGATGTATTTTTATTTGCTTTTTAAGTGATGTCATATCAAACTTACACTGTGCTTAGTAATAGACCAGTATCTTAAAACCCTAAAAAGAAAACTATAGTATAAAGCATGCATCTAATGTGGAAAAGTATCACAATATAAAATAATTGAGCGAGGGGGTTTATACAAAGCCTGCAACAAATATTATGTATAGGCTATTGTTAAATATTGTATATATTTATCCAAACATTTTGTAAATCTGACATCTGGGTCTCCTTTAGCCAGAGAAGTAAAACAAATCACATTAGTCTATAGCGGCATGCAACAGCACTATAGACTGATGTCTATAACTGAATTTCATACATTGAAATTAAATTACAGCTTTGCATGACGGAATTCATGTTAGGCATGTCTATTGTGAAAATAAACAAAGTACAAGAAATTATTTGGGTTTAAAAGGTAAAAAAAGGCTTGGAACAGAAAGATGGTTTAACAGGTGTTGATATATCAACATAAGATGTGATACTTGATACATTTGTACAGAATCACAAAATGCAAGAGACTGAATATATTGTATTATATTATGTTCTTACAATTTTTGTTTTCCTTTACCCTACCCACTATGCATTAATTTATTATCCACCTCTAATGCACTCAACTGATTTATTAACACCTCTCTTTGTTTGAATTTACTATATTTCAAAATATAATGTTGTAGTTTCCAACCTTTGACAATCTCCACATAATCCATCTACATGTTTCCTTATTCTAAAAAACTGCTGACTCAATGCTCAATTCTCAATCTATTCATTATAGTTTGTTCTGCCTTGTTCAATTCCCCTCTAAATGTTTCACTCCCTAATCTTAACCTTTGGCTGCACACCATAATAAAGCCTTCCCTTAGGATTGTGTTCTCATTGATTTTGCCATAATTCAGTGATTTTTTTGTTTTGTTAGAATGACTTGGTACCCATGCTAATATAATGTCTATGTCTGATTGCACATTCATTTAATGCTATTAAAATATCAAATGCAATGTCTTTCCTGACTCCACTCCCTGTCTCAACAATATTCAGTGAATTCAAAGAAACAGTAAACAGAACTACTCTATCTGGTTTTATTGCCATCGCATTATGTATGGCAAACAATAATGCCGAGGGCAATGCAGTCAGTACAGCCAGAAGTTCAGCTATATATATATATATATATATATATATATATATATATATATATATATATATATATATATATATATATATATAGGTGATCAGATAATCTTTCCATTCTACAAAACTCCATCTCGGGTATATTGCCATTGCCGCTGTTCATGACATTGGATCTTTGATCCATCTGTATACATGCTCTCTTCTTCCCTTTCACATATTAATTGTTTTTTTTTTTAATTACTTATTCCCAACTGCTCTTATCTATAATTTCTGTAAGTTGTTTTCATTTTTGCCAATATCAGTTTTCGTTTACACAATTTCTGACTGGATGATCCATACTCAATGCCTTAAGTTTACTCCAATATGTAATATTTAATAATATCCTACCCTCCTGAGTTCTAATGGTATTTCTACCACCAAAACCTGCAATGTTGCTACCGTTGACGATCGCATAGTTCCTGAACAAATTCGCAGATTCAGTCGTTATCTGATTAGGAACCTGCAATTGGCTGACCTTCCTTAACGCGAGCCCCAAATATTGTATACCCCGCCTCTCTGGTTTGAGCTGAGGGTGGCGTGTTTGGAAGTGCTGGTTATTTTACTCTAATATCCGGGTTGGCTGAGAAGCGAAAGGAGTGACCTCTGGAGATTTCCAGAGTAGTGCAGCCGCACCAGCGAGAAAGTGGTTAGGTAGTTCTGGCTGTAAGTGTAACTGGAAATATGACCGAGAGAGCAACCGACGGAGATACATAGGCAAAAGGACGGAGAAATATGGATACGACATATTCCACATTAGGTTTGTTTTGATTTTAATTCAATAATGATAACTAGTTTTTTTTTTTTTACTTATGAATATAAATATTCACTTCGTCCAATTTAAATAATGGAGAAGGCTGCGTTCAGCAGCTCGCATCCCGTGACTAATAAAACAAGCTCGGGGTCTTCTTCATTCTCAGAGCGAGGAAATTCTACGAGGAAGACCGGGAGAAGTGGTTCTCAGAGCCCCGGCTCGGGATCGGTTGGCAGCCCTGTCGGAGTTGCTGCCAGCCGGGCTGGGGGATTGGGGAACAGCGGTGGTGTCCAGCACCAACACAGGCAGCAGCTGGAAGGAGTGTTGAGTAAATACACAAACCTGCTGCAGGGATGGCAGAACAGGTAATAATATCCGATATTAATACATGTTCTTTTTGACGTAATAAGAATACAAAGTTTATTTAACTTAGACCCATGGCACTATGCATTTCAAACACAGCGATGTTAAAACACAATTAGTGAGTCACGTGGATGTGTGTGTTTTTCATGGACAGATACCTGGATGGGTTGTTACGTGATGTGCGTATATTGGTGGTGGTATTTGATTCCAAAACAAGGGATAGCACATACATTTCATGGACATACATTATACTAACTAGATTGATAGGGAGAGAATATTATTAATACAGTAGACATAACTTCAATATTCATTCCTTAACACGTTTTTTTGGGCAACAAACCTTCGCTGTACTAATCTGCAGGATTGCAAAAAAAAAAAAAAAAAAAAAAGTTCATAGCAGTAAATGTCAGTTGGTGGTGAAATTAATTATTAATTTAGCTTGTCTTAAAAACATTAAAAGCTTTAGTAAGAAACACATAACCTTGAGCGCTATTGTACCAATATCTTTTATTCGAATTTAGCTGCAACATTCTCGTAAGGATCAGGGTTTTACGGATACCATGAGTCAAAAAGTTCATAATCCCCGCACTAGCTGGGCAGCTGTCCTTTGGTATGTAGTTTTATTTTATTTTTGTTTCTCAGTATATTTACCAGCATATTGCGTGGTTCACACGCTTGTGGATTATCAGGACACGCTGTGCAATATGTTTGTCAGTTCACTTTGCTACTAATACATTACACATTATGGATATGGTATTTTGAAAACAAGTCTTGCCATAGGGCAGTGTACATGGTAGGTGTTTATAGTGCAATATTGTGATTTTTTTATGAGAAAAACTACTTGTAATAATAATACCTGCAATGTTCAACGCACACAAACTGGACTGTATCACAGACTGATTAACTTTTTGCAAACATTGGACCCTATTTGTTAAAGTATAAAATAACCGTTTTATTTTACTTGGCTCATGGATTCATGACGTGTTGTGCAATATGAAAATAGCTGCAGCTCTCTGCTGCAAGATCTGTAGGTCTGACTGATGGAGGTGTGGTTTGCAGGCACACTCAAGCGGCAGGTGCTTCTGTATCTGGCAGAACCAAAGACAAAATCTCGGTTTCAGCCGTGGGGAAATCCACAGGTTCTGCATCTACTTAGAAATTAGTTTTTCTGCCATTACCATGTATGACTTTGTGTTAACGTAAATTGATAAAAATGTGTCTAAATAGAGTTTTTATAGAATCGACCTAGCCCTTTTTATGACATGGAAAAAGTTAGTCCAGTAACAATATTCAATTTTATTTCTAAATAAACAACTTTTCAAGTCAGAATTACTTTTAAGACTGCACTCCATAAGCTCTGTCTTGGATCTTATATACCTTCTGGGTGCCATACGGTTTCTACATATAACACTCTGCTGGTCAGCTGCTCAGCAGCAGTGGCTACTGTTTTCAATAGGTCAGTGATTTGAAGGTCTGCAGATGAGTGACTAGGGTGAGACTTTTAATGGTTAAATGCCCCATCCATGTTTATAATGTGTGGTAATTGTGGATTATTTTGAAAGTGTGAATATGTTTTAATTTCACATCTCAATAGTGTATTTATACTTGCATAACAGAACTGGGAACTGGGCCAGTGAATTTCTACACCCCTGCTGCTTTACAGTAGAAATCTGAATTCTTAACATTTTCATAAATGTTTTTATACATGCAGTGTTCAATTTGTAAGATTGTGCAGCCTGCTGATTAGCACATTCAAATTATGTTTTTAGTACAGCACTAATTTACACATACTGTCTGTTCTTTCAATGGCTTTGATGTACAATTAGAAGACATTTGCTGTTCATGGAGTGATTTAAGTGTAATTCCATCTAGCGATTTAGAAAATATTATTTATGTACTGTACATGCACATATATATATATATATAGGTAGTAGTTGATTGTACTTTATAATATGATGTTTTGTAGCTAGAGTAAAGCAATTTACTACAGTGATTTTTCAACATTAACAGTGAATTAATAGTCTGGTGGCTGGATAAAAGAAAAAAAGTTTAGAAAACTAAACAAAAGCTACAAAAGAACAAGGGACAATGTCACACTAATGAGAGGTGAATTAATTCTAAAAGACTTGCTTACAATTTTGGATATTGTTGATTTACACAGCAGAACCTTAGGAGTATTTCCATACCACATTAGACTAAGTAGCGGGTTTCCAAATAATACACCATTATATGTCTGCACATATTACTACAACTGTTAAAGTTACAGGTACATTATTTCTCTTTTCATTGTTAACATCCTGACAGCTTTTTATAATGGACTCTCTAGTTCACTGGGGTTTGAGATGTGTCCTCTAAATCACTGCAGGAAGAGCGATTTAAAAAAAAAAAAAAAAAAAAAAAAACCAACAAAAAAAACCAACCAAACCAGAAAACATAAGTGCTCTGGCTTTTCTGTTCTGTACCACATCATGGATAATTACTGATGTGTTATCTCTTTGACAACGGGCAGTAATCCTTACACTTGCAGTGCACTAGAGTGGACATTTGGAAAAGAGCTTTCAATCAATAAATCAATCTTTATTTTATATAGCGCCTTTCATAGTGGACCACCATCACAAAGCGCTTTACCAGATGCAGTAACAACAAGAAAATCCATAACTTTAATTACAGAGAAATGCATAATACAGTGCCTATAGGAAGTATTCACCCCCTTGGACGTTTTCACAGTTTGTGTTACAACCTGAAATCTTTGCATTTAAATGGGATTTTTTTCCTTTGATTTACACAACCTACTCGACCCTTTCAGTGTATGAAAAGAGGGGAGGGGAGGGGAGGGGAGGGGGGTGAAAAAACAAATCAATTAAAAATAAATCCCATAGTTGGGTGGTGCAATCAAAGCAAAGATACGACCAAGGAGCTTTGGTGGCATCATGCTATGGGGATGCTTTTCATTGGCAGGGACTGGGAAGCTTGTCAGGGTAGAGGGCAAAATGGATGGAGCTAAATACAGGCAAATCCTTGAGGAAAACCTCCTGCAGTCTGCAAAAGACCTAAGACTGGGGCAGAGATTCACCTTTCAGCAGGACAATGACCCCAAGCACACAGCCAAAGCGACACCGGAGTGGCTTAAAAACAAAAAAGTGAATGTCCTAGAGTGGCCCGGACTAGAATCCGATTGAGAATCTGTGGCAAGACTTGAAGATTACTGTCCACCAACGATCCACATCCAACTTGACAGAGCTTGAACAATTTTGCCAAGAAGAATGGGCAAATATTGCATGATCCAGATGTGCAAACCTGGTAGAGACTTACCCCAAAAGACTCAAAGCTGTAATTGCTGCCAAAAGTGGTTATACCAAGTATTGACTCAGGGGGGTGAATACTTATCCAACCAAGACATTTCAGTTTTTTTTTATTTTCCATTAACTGTTGTTTCACAATAAAAATTCTCTTGCCTCTTCAAAGTGTTGAGTAGGTTATGTAAATCAAAGTAAAAAAAAATCCCATTTAAATGCATCAAGGTTTCAGGTTGTAACAACAAACTGTGAAAACGTCCAAGGGGGGTGGATACTTACTATAGGCACTGTACATGATATACAGAAAAAAAAAAAAAAAAAAACATAATACATTAAATACTGTGGAGTGGAAAGTGCATAATACATGAAATAGTAGCAGACCAAAGGTGGTGAATCTTACCAGAAGCCAATGTAACAAGGTAAAAACTGGGGTGACATGATCACATTTCCTAGACTTGTTACCACGCTTGCAACAACATTCTAAACATGTGGATAAAACTTCCAGTTATGTCAGCAAAGAGCTCATTGGACTAATCAATATTAGAATAAATTAAAGCATGGCTAAGTCTTGGCAGTAGGCAAAGATAGATAGGACCTGAGCTTGGCTATATTTTTAAGGGGGAAAAAAGGAGACTGTGGAGAATATGGGTCTCAAAAGACAGCTCAGAAATGAAAATAACACCCAAGTTCCATGATTTTGGTTCTAGAGCGAAAACCGTTGATAACAAAGCCAGGAAAATTAATGTTGAGCGAAACATTCACATTAACATTCAATCCTTAGTGTGCACCCGGTTGTCAATTGAGGTTTTCAGATGTTGCCCTGGGCTTCTGTACTTACTGAACTGATGGCAGTTGGGCCTTCAGCTGCTTTGGCGCTAAGCTGTGCAATTCACTGCCTAGTTGTATTTATGATGCAGGGTCTGTTATATTACATTATAGTACATCTAGGCTAAATATTTACGTATCTGCCAAGGCCTTTGCTAGTGCACAGTAGTTCAGTTAAGAATGTTAAGTCTTAAGTGTTCATAAGTCCTTTCTTCCATTTTATCCCATCAGACAAAACCGTGAAGTGGAACGCCAACAAAACTGGACAGTAAAACCTTTTATTATCATAAAAAAATCTATCCTGTCAAACAATATACTTTAAGTCTCATTATCACCTATGGAGAGGTTCAGCATGGCTTGATTGTTGGAACCTAATAATGTTTATAGCAATTGTCATTAAGGTACTTCTAAAGCAAGTACATGAAAACATGAGAAAATGGGTTGGTGCACGCCCAGTTCCTAGTAGTTGATTGATGTTAAAACTTGTTAATGTTGGGCCTAAACAATCATTGGCACAATTTTTATTTTTTTCAGAAAGGAGAAAAGTAACCATTAAAGTTACCAAACCAGAAATAAACAACTAAGACTTTTCGTTCAGGTGCTTGAATGGAGTGTTAGTTAAGTTGTTTCGTATTTATTTGTTTGTGACGTTTTATTGGTGTTCTTTCCATTTGAGACTCTTGCCCAGTGGCTTGGGAAACCATTCTAAACACATAAAAGTATAACCCTATCACCCTACCTTAGAAGGTGACATAAAAACAATAACTGTTTTTTTTTGTTTTTTTAAAGCATGTTCTGTACTAGGTGTCTCTTATAAGCCCCAGAACAGTGATAGCACATCTGTGTACCTCTGACATCAGTGTGTTTTTTCTGTCAGTCTGTAAGTACTCTATAGTAGTATGTGCACTGGAAAACTGCCTTTTTAAAACAAATATTTAGTTCAAGTACCAGGTTTGAAAAATACAACATATTGACCTCCTCAGTCAATCAAATGACCTGGAAAGTTGGCATCTGAGTTGATCTGTCTCCCTGGAAACAAAGCAGGGAGTTTATCTTGAAGTGGCGCAATAGCCATAGTATAAATTTTGGCACCTAAGGAATAAGCAATCTAATGTAGTTTTGAAAGCTTGTGTTCTAGATTTAGAAAACCAACACATGTCTGTATTCTTACCAAACAAGGCTTAAAGGCTGGCCAGCCCCAGGGGAGGAATACCATTATCACAACAACATTGATGCACTGGGAGACCTGTTGTCAAATTCAGTGGAAGCTGTGTTTGTTTCTCATTTAATCATTAACATTCATGAGTCTTTCACAGAACGTTAGCTTCCTATGCCTAATTGGCCATTTAGCACTAACCATGATTATACCTCTTAGTAGACTTGGTTAAATTATTGAAATCTAACATTTAGTTGCATTTCAGATTTTCATTGAGCAAGTACATCAGGGTTAGAAACTAACAATATTGTGCTACTAGTCCAAAGGACTAGTACCTTTTGAAACTTGGTAGTCCTGATGTAGACTTGCTAGTCCTTATGTGAAGTGCCTAAGATAGAATCAAAAACAACAGTGGGGTCCCTAAAAAATAGGCTTAGATTTTATTTTGCTAACGCTCAGATCAATCAATAACCTGTTTGCACCTCGTTACTGAGCGACTACTGCACTGTGTGCTGAGAAACTTAAACTGACAGCACCAGGCGGAATGACGGAGGAAAAAATTCTCTCAGATGTGTTACCCTGCCGACCATGAAGCTCTGCCTGAAATTGACACAGATGACACAAATAAAATGTTTTTTATTGTACATTTACATGTGTTGCTATTTACAAAAATGCTGGATGGCTATGAATTACTATCTACAATAATTAATGTACTTGCATACACATGCGGTCTTCACTAAAGTCCCAATTTAAAGACAGTATGTTTCACTGTAGCCCTCGGGATGAAATTGTTAGCTAGGTGGCTATGTTTTTTTAATTAGCAGTGGGAGAAAAGCGCTTCAGCAGTACAGTAAAATCTGCTAGTACTGATGAACGAGGTAGCTACTAGGTTTAGATACTAATGAGAGTATAACAAGTACAAAAGAAAAACAAGGGAAACACAGATATTTTCAAGAAAGCTGGGAGACTTTGTATAAACAGATTTTATATTTTTAAATGATGCAATAACAGTTCTTGTGAAGCATCCACACTATAGTTTGACAGAACAGGTGATTTATTTGCACTGTGCGGGGGACCTTATTTTCCCCTATTGGTTCTTGAGCCCTGCAACACTCTCAGAATCAATGCCTGTGCACCTGTTATCAGTGATTTAAAGCCTGGTTTTCCAACGACCTGATTGTCGCTCATCCATACTGAATTTGTATAAGAAAAGAGTGTTTTTAAAAAAGTAATTTTAGCTTCCAGTCACTTAAAATATGCTGACAATAATGTAAATCACACCAAGCTACAGACTGCGAGTCCCAAGCTTTAAACGTGTTACTGTTTATAGTTAAGAACTCAACTTTATTTTGAACATATTGTTTTTTATTATGTTTTAAGCAACATGCTACAATAATGATCGTTATGGTAATTGTTTGTTTATTAGTTTTAAAATGTTTAGTAAAACATGACCTATTGTTTGACCTTGTTATTACAGCCAGCCCTCTTTGCTAATGACATCTTCAGTCAGAGTTGTAACCCAGTATAAATCTCCACGTTTTTGTAAAATTTGTTTATACTTACTTCAAAAGATGCAATGCGTTTCAGTAAATTCAAACAATTAACTTTGCATCCAGCACAGAGGGTGAACAAAAAAACCTGGTCTTATAATGAAAACGTATTTTTCCTTCTTTTACACCTGGGGAAAAAAAAAATCCAACAATGTCTCTTTCGCAACCATTTACTCCTGCATTAATAATATTATAGTTGCTAGAAGTTGCAACTGTTGATGTAGTTACTGTATTCACTGAGTCTCCTCCCACTTGTACTAGGCTGTTACAGTTGTTTTCTGTAAATCTTCTTTTCTCTTGTGCTCCCTAAAGTAAAAATAAATAATAAACAAATATTTTAAAACTGTACTGATACTGTACTAATGCAAATAAACAATAATATTGCATTCCTTATTGATCACCTTGCTATAGCAATATAAAGCATTCTGACTCTCTCCAAACACAGAATATTGTATTAATTATATAGATTTACCTTCCAAAAATTTGGTTAACAGATAGGTAAATTGGTAGGTGAGGGTGATTAAGTTGATGCCAAGAAATGCTGAAGAGCAACAATCCAGTTGCTTACTCACCAGTCAAACATGCATTGCAAGTGAGTGGATTCAAAAGTAAATTTAATATATATATATATGGATTGACGTGGATAGTTTACCCCACGTCATTGAGATCCTTTAACACCCAACTTGACAACGTTTTGAGATCAATCAGCTGCTAGGAACCAGATGGCCGAATGGCCTCCTCATTATTAAATTTTCTTTCTTATGTTCTTAGCTGCTTCAATGTACTCCACAGCCTCATAACTCTCTCCCTATCACTGCACCCGCCCCTTCTTCGACCAGCCAGTACACACATTCATACTTGTGGATGCTAGGCCGCTAGCTCAAAGAAACACAAACCACTGACCCCCTCGTGACTTCACCCAAAATGAACCACTAAAACCACAACAATCCACATGGGACTGGCATGAGACTCCATACATTGACAGCTAATGTATCCACAGGGAGTGAAGCAAGTGATGTCAGCTTCAAGAAACACTGCCTCCGCAGTCAATCATCACAGTCAGCACTTTATTCCCTAAATGTCAATATCAGCCCAAATGTTGACATGGCAATTCCCAAATGTGGACATATTCCAAATGTCTACCGAATGGTATATGTAACTTTTATGCAGCTTTTTATATATTTTATTTCTCCTTTCTCCTTATCTGCTATTTTGATACAGGCATGTATACTAGCGTATGTCTTTGTTTGGAGAAAGTATGTGGGGGGGTGGGGGGGGGGACCAAAATTTTTCCACCTACTCTTTTAGTTCTTGGCAGTTCAACGCAATAGAGTTTGTTCAGCCATAGGCAGCAAGCTGCTACAGATTAAAAAGGAATTAATTTGACTACAAGGAAAAAAAAGACAAGGATGGTTTGGACTAAATTTAAGAATGTTTTTGGGGATACTGAACCTGAGAAGTGGTCCTGAGAGAATCTGATTTTTCAAAAGTGTTGAGATAAGAAATAAAAGAAGAAAGGAAAGAGAAGTAACTGGCGGCTTCTTTGAGTCCAGATAATTATAGTTTATTGAAGATAAAAGTTCTGATTTGCAAAGTTACAACCAGACATTCTAAAAGTTTTTTACATGGTGACAACAGTTTGGAGGTGTCCTCTTTCCAAGCACGGATCAGAGCAATACAAAGAACATTTCAGTTTTCTCAGTTTAAATACAGTTTTTCAGTGACATCATGATTTTTCCTTAAACCAATTAGAAAAAGACACAAATCTCTTATCACTTGGTTATTTGCCCATTTGTCCTAACCCTGGCTTCAAAGCATCTGGTTCAAGCCTCTCTTTGAAGTAGCTAGTTTTTATAATCCTCATAGTTAACTGTAATTTCCTAAGAAAACCAGTTTTCTATCTAGTTTGTAAAGACGTTTAACAATATGATGGTACCCCTAACACAAAACCGAAAATGATCCACTCTAAATGGCAAGAACTGGACAGCAAAGTAGAGGCCAAAACCTATTTCAAAATGTCTTGGAGGTCAGCCTTGTCCTAACAAGGACAAAGTGACCAGAAAGATAACTTTGTCAACTTACTGTCTAACTAGTAATTTAACCAGAATCTAGCTTAATGTTTAACCCATTCTGTGAGTTGTATTCTAAGACCAAAAATTAATTTATATCTAAATAAAATGTTCCAAGAAAAAGCAAGAACTGTGCTTTGTTTGGGTTAAACTGTGCAATTGGTCATGTCCACATAACTTTGACCATGATAGCCCTACTCCTCTGGTGCTAAAAGTTTGTTGACCACAGGCACATTTGTGTTTTTCTTTTAAGTTTGATGGTACAATAATTATTCTCTAGTATGTAATTTAACCTTCCAAATTAGGGGGCAGGGCTTTACTTAAGAGAAGGTAATTTACCTTCACTGTTTACCATAATTTTACCGTTGAATTTACGGACGTTTTTTACAGTGTAGTTCTTCTGCTAATAAACTATCAGTATTGCAGATTATGTCAGCTGTCATGGCAGGCACCACACTTTGGTCTCATGGGCACAAATTTCTCCACAGGCACAGCTTTGAGGACCACTGTCCTACACCTTACTCATAGTGTTACATGCTTGTCTCAAAATATTTTCTTGAGGTCTATGATACTAACAGACAAACTAAGGACTGCTTCTGTACTGAAAAGCATAGCTGTTTCACAGGTCCTGTCATTATATTTTATACTTGGCAAAATATTCCTGAAGCTCTTCGGCCCACCTGCTTTACTACACTCTTGTCATCCATAAAATAGATCAATTACTGTATTTATCTCCTAGTTTAGAGGAACAGTGAGCTATTTCGTGCTCCTTACCAATTACTTACCTGGTTACAATTCTGTTTTGCAAGCTCTCTATCATTATCCGCTTTGTGTCCGTTCAGAGGCTTTTTATATGCCAACTTGCAGCCAGTGGCTATTTGTAAAATCACCTCACCACAAATTTTTGCTGGATTACAGCAGTTAGCATGGTAAATGATATACAGTAAGCAGAAACAACAGCAGGGAATGATAGTGTGATGGGAAAATTACATCCCATGCAATTTATGTACTAACCTCTGAGCTGTTTGTTCGTGTGTTTGTTTAACCTGTGTGACTTTAAAAGGGATTATACCAATGTAATAAGAAGTTTGAAGCTTATTTGCTATAATGTTTAAAATTAAGAAATACACTTATATAGTCTGGACGCTTCTCTTCCTCTTTCTGCCTTCATCACACATCTTATTGCTAAGTGAAGAGGGTCCAAGGTAGACCGGAAATGTCCGTATATAGTCATGCTTTGAAGTAAACTGCAAGAAGCGTACGTGACAAGACGGAGATTGTCATGGTGCCAGGAGGAACAAAACTGCTTGCTAAAACCATAATAAGTTAATTATAAGTAGTTACGGTATTAGTTATATGATGTGTTGTTATTGTATAATTTGATAGGCCTCTTTGATGTTATTACTGCTATAACTGTTTAAGCTTTCCATGCTCAGGTTTATAAGATTTAGGTATAATATAATAATAATGTGTTATTATCAATAGTTGTTTGTGAACATCCTTCCTCTGTCTCGTTGAAGAACCGACATTTCCCTTATAAGGGATGGAAAGGTACTGAACTACTAGCTAGACAGAGGAAGTTCTATCTCTTTAGCAACCACAAGCTGCTTCCGTGGCATTTCACAGAAATGTCACAGACTTACTTTTATTTTAGGGGTCTTGCAATTTAAATAAACTGTTATGATTGGTCTCATTTTAATCTTCCAAGTTGTTGCTATCCATTAATATTGAGTTAAGCTTCTGTGATTGGCTCGCAATAACTGTAGGTTACAAGGTATATATTATGCTTACTGGCTCTGAGTAGCTCAGAACGTTGCTCGGTTTTCCTAACACCTGTGTATGTTGAGAGTGTTCACAGGTTTGCAAACTTTAACTTTAACTATTAAACTTATTTACTCAATCTTGTTTGTTCTGAGTCTCTGTCTTACAGGAGTTTAAAGTATAAACTTCCACCACAGATAGCAAACACACTTAACAGGATATTTGATAGGTAAGAAATTACAATATTATGTAAATATACTGTAGATGACATGAAGTATCCTTTTAATCCTTTTATGTCCTTTTAATTCCTGGTCGAGCTTGGTTTGTGATGCACCCTACAGTAGTACAGTAAGACAGCTGCTGTATTTTTGTTCCATACCAGTGGTCTGTTCTTGAAGCACTGTGCTACAATGTTGAGGAGATACAAAAAGAAATGAGCACTTAGTGAGAGGCAATGAAAGTGTATTCACTGATCTACTCCAACACAGAAACGCCTGCCCTAACAATGACACAATGTGTGGCGAGGATACAGTAGCACTGATTCAACGTGACAAGTCTGCCGTGTTTTTTTTTTTTTTAATTGTTTTGGAGGAATACTTGACCAATGATTACTGCCTCTTAGCCCCTAAGTTTTAGTCATCTCTTATGAAACATCAGTAAATCATCCAGTCTTTGGATAGAGGAGTACCTGCAATCAACTTTATTTTTATTATTTATTTTTATTCTGACTCACCGCTGCAACCCCCCCGACGACTCGGGGAAACGGAGGCTGAAATACATGTCCTCTGAAACGTGTTCCTGCCAATCTGTCTTTCTCACTGCGGATCCACAGCAAAGCCACCAGACCTATAGTGCCGGAGGACAACACAGATCTGAATGGCTCCACTGCAGACCCGCAGGCGCCCTATCAGCCACAGTGTGGGGTCTCTGGTGCGCGGTGAACCGTGGATTGCCCTGCCGACCTAAGCCATCCCTACCTGGGCGGCACTTGGGCAGTTGTGCGCTAACCCCTGTAAACCCCTTGTCATGGTCGGCAGTGATATAGCCTGGATTCGAACCTGCAATCTCCAGTTTACAGGGTGCAATAATAGTAATAACAGCACCCATATATACAGAGGGGGCGGACACTTTGCCACATACGCCCTCCTTTGTGCGTACCACACATGGCTTCAGCGGCCACCTCCCCCATTAGTCTCGGGCGGCCACTTTGCCCCAGAGTGGTAAGATTTTTTTTTTTTTTCTCATTCTTGAAACCTGTGTGGAGATTTGAACTGTGACCAAACCAACTTGTTTTATCCAGTGTTTTGAGCACCAAATCAACCACAGGACTCGCAAATGTAAATCCTGTTTGTTTTGTCATGTTGAACTTTCATTTGTTGTATTTGGGTGGCCCACTTTGGGAAACTGAATGTTTTTTATAAAAGGTAAACTATACCTAGGGCTTCTGTTTTTCGGTTTTTATTAATTGTATTTTTCGGTGCTTATTTTTAGCTATTTTCGAGTTTTGTGTAAATTGTTTTTTGTCAGGGCTTTCGTTTTTGATTGTATGAAATTTTGTGTTTTCGGTTGCTTTCCAAAATGTTTGAACGTTTTGTTTTTTTGTCAAAATATGTATAGTAACTTGACAGTACTTGCATCCTTATTATTAAGTTGTACCTTCTTTCCTTTGCTGTCTTCCACAATGAAATCCCTGTGGTCTGGGGTTATCGTGCGTAGGCATTTTTGTACATTTCGCAACAATTCTGTTTTAAATTCTCCGTATCTTCACAGTAATGCAGCTCTAACCCTTTGCGGTCCTATGCTGGACCCTGTCCGACATCATCAAAAAGACATAAAGGACAGGTCGCTAGACCATTTTCACAGGTTTTACGGTGTTTTCAGGTATTTATTGGATTTACAGGATTTTAATTTTTTTTTGTATCAGGGCTGTTTTATCAGTTAAAACTGAAAATCAGAAGCCCTAGCTATACCACACTACAAACTCACTTTTCAGTTGTCCAAATGGCTGCTTTTCTGATGCAAATGGGACTGTCAGAAATCTCTACATGTACTGTGCCGCCTTTGTCTTCAACAGTATTGTGGTTTTGGGAAGAATGAAGGGTTATGTTCATTTTTTAATCTAAGACATTCAGAATCTATTTAAGAACTGCAGCACTACAGTTTACCTTTACAGATTTCAGTGAACTAACCTATTTGCCTGCAGAAAGGGATAACTTTTAAGCGAATGTGTTTTTTGGGTTCAGCATTCATATTTTTTCATATCAAAGCTTTATCTGGTACTGTAGGAGCTATTAATAGCAGTATGTTATGTATACAAAAATTACATTCAGGAAAGAAATATATTTGCTCTAAAATACTACTTTCAAAACTGCACGAATAAGACCTGCATAATGAATGGAAGTTCACAACAGGAATGTTTATGGAATTATATTGTAGCTGTTTGCACTTTAAGGGAGATGATAAAGGCACATAAATACATTTCTAGTCGATACTGAACATGGAACTGATACAGAAAGTACAAGGAGCAATCTTCTGTCATACAGTAGCTTAATCTTCAGGGCCAGGCTATGCATACACATCTAGGCTGTCTGTAAGGAATGTTCTGTGCTGCTGCCTCTGGTGTGTCACCATGCTTCTGCTGTTGCTTAAATTATATAGCTTCTGATGTTTCCAGCATTGCATCAGCATCTCTGCTATCATCCCAACAAAGTCTTCTAATGCATAAACAACATTTTACATATGTACTGCACCAGTAGTCAAAGGCACATAGCAATTTTGATAGCAGTGGTTAAAGTACATGAGGATCTTTTTAAGAAATTAGTATTCATAGTTGAGCTGTATCCTAGCTAGAGCGCCACTATTTAATTTTGCCCACCCACATAAGTAGTTTCCCCTAGGGTACTGGATTAAGTTATTGTACATATTAACTTATATTATTACTTCCTTTTATATGTCTAGTCCTAGCTGTACAATTGATTACAGTATTTTTGTGAAGTAACTTGTAGTACTGTATGCAAATAATGATTATTATTGGAAGGCAATTCTGTGAAACATATGTTAATTATACATCCAAGGAGGACACATGATAATTTATTTTGTTTAATATCTATAGTTAGGGTCTTTCTTGATTTTTAATATTCACTGTCATGTATGTTAAGTATGTCCCCCTTTCCCCCCCTCAAAGTGCCATCAGTTGGAAGCAGTCAATCAATGAAGACCATCATCTTCTGATTAGGAATGTCAAAAACAAATACAGTAAATGGGAATTCATTTTCTGTGCAGCCCCAGTCAGCTATGTGTTCTCCTGTACATTTAGTTTTACACTAAACAATAATTCTGTGGTGTCTGTTTTACTACATTTAGCCTTCTGTGCTCTCTTAATTGTCAGAAAGAACACTGACCTTAAAATATCTAAAAGCTCTATGAAACACTACACTAATAAGCTAATCTCATTCAAACACACTCCACTAGCCTGCAGTATACTATAAATAGCAGCCTGAAATTGTACAAGACCATAACCATACTAAGAATATTTAGTTTCAATGGCAGTGTAATCTTCACTGTATTTGACATCTAACAATATTGCACATGAGCCCATGTGAACAATAAGCATATGGACTGTAACTGTGTTGTTCTATGTGCAGATTAGTTGTGATTTTGTGGTATGAGCGACTGTTCACTGTTGGGGCTAAGTTGTAAAACTAAACATGGTTGTGAGGCACTGTAGCACTGTCACACAGTACCTTTGTTGCTGGTTAGTTCAGACTTACGCATGTTTTTTACATAGAACATTTTTTGCTGCTACATTTACATGCATGTAAACAATACATTGTGGGAAGGCTTGCATGACTGACAATAAACACATTAAATATTTAACTGTTAAATAATGTTTTTTGTTTACCTTTTGAAAATGTGTGTACCGGTTAAAAGCTTTAGCAGCAGAACCTATTGTGTACAAGGGTCAAAGTAGACACTGCAGAACCTGTGAGAGCTGCTATCGCTGTTTAACCCAAGTCCTTCTTTGAGCTGATTTCATTGTCAATTCCAGACTGTCGTGAGTCCTAAAGATGTTTTCGGGAAAGCTGTCTCCATAGTTGGACTGGGAATTGACCCCACAGGGAACTGAATGCACATTTATTATGAATTTGATATCGTCAGCTTATTCTGCACTCTGACCTCAGACATAATGAATGAGAACAGACAAGTCAACAACAGCTATTTATTCCAGACAACTGGATGGATTATTAACTAGATTTGTAGGGCAAGAACCAACATTCCTATCCAATATCCGACAACAGTCAAACTCAAACATAAACATTCATAATAGAAAAACATGATGGTGATGATGGCAGTTTTATTATTATTTTTTAAAATAGTCAGTGATTTTGAGGCATTTTGTCAATATTCCCTTTTTGTGTGTTTGTTTTCCTTAGTAGTTGTGTGTATAAGAAAATGCCATTTTATAATGCATGTCCTGTTGTTACTCAATTACTTTTCAACTTAGTGCCACCTGTGAACATGCATAGCTGACTTTGGTTAAAAAAAATACTAATAACCAGCAACCAAGAATATCTATTTAAGCATACCTCTGAGGGGAGCTTCAATGAATATGCAGCTCTGCATCCATCACCCTACCTACTGTACATCTGTGAATATCTCATAAGCCATTTCAGCTAACAACTTCATATTTTGGAAACTCCTATAGCAAATCTAATGGCACTTTCACAATGACCTGTTACCCAAGATGGTGGTCATATTGGTGTCATATGTCTTTTGGGGTATTCGCTTCATACTCAGTATAAGGCTGCCACCACAACAGTGTTAATCCCTTGTATCTCAGAAACCATTTGAGGTAGTGACTTCATATTTGGAGTGTTGTGTAACAGTGTTGTGAAACGGTACTTATCATTTTGTAGTGCGACAGTAAAGACAAGCTAAAGTGTGTTACGTGGAATGAAATGGGACATTGTTTTTTATATGATTCCTGTAACATTGTACACATTCAGTAATTGTCATTTCCCATTGAGTATGGGTAACTCAGACGGTGCCCCAAAGACAAAAATAGTTCCATTGGGTAAAGAACACAAGATTTTTTAGTTGTTATTAATAACCCATTTCTGTGTTCTAATAATGCATCCACATAATTAACTGTTAAAGAACACTCTGAATTACAGCTGGTTAAATGACCAACGACCAGTTTTTGAATCGAAAAAAATTTGGTTTTTTTTGTACGAAAACCCAAAAAACACTTGTTATTAATTTTAATTAAAAAAATCCCCCCCCCCCCCCCCCCCCCCCCCCCCCCAAACTTTGTCTTTGAGCATACTTTAACACACAGGTACAATCTACATGTAAAGACTCCACACTTTTCAACCCCATTGAGAAAACCGGACAGTTTGTGGCTGGTGGCCAAATAAAACCGTTCATGGAAGTATTTACAAGTGGTTTTGCAGTCTGTGTGCTTAACTCTGGTCTGGAGCGATTGTATTGTTTCCATTCACATAAAACATCAATCAGGTAATGTAATAAAAAAGTGTGTTCTAGAAAGTTCTAGAAATGCGTTCGAGTTCATCTTTGCCCTTGCCCTATAATAACCCCTTATCTTATATAACTTGTTTTTGTCACGTTTATATAACTTGTTTTTGTTAGAATGTTCTAGGGAAAGGAATGGTTTATTCAGAGGGCCGAGCCTCGAGGGAGTGATCTGGCCAATTACTCTCTCGCATGCAAAAGCCTAACTTGGTAAGTTATAAAGGACGGGGTTCTCCCCTGCTCTGATGAGAGTCAGCCGTGAGGATTAGCGCGCAGTCCTGCTCGGTAATTTCTTGGTGACAGCTGCTTTCTCTTACCAGGGTCGAAGGGCTCTCCCGATCCGCTTGGAAGGTTAAGAATTAGTTCAGTTGCGTCTCATGGATTGTATTGATCTGTGATTAATATAATCTTTGTATGTAACCTTGTTGGGTTGTGTCCCGTTAGGGATATCGTTATTCGCAGTATAGCATCTGTGTATGTAACTGCGTGTGTGTGTGTGTGTGTGTGTGTGTGTGTGAAATAATAAAGGACCTTTTAAAATTACTCTGTGAAGTAATTGTCTTATTTACTTCCACATCAACTTCCTTTTAAATTTAAAGTAATTAAATTTCACACAACAGGTGGTTTGGCCATTTCGTGGCACAACAAACAAAATACTACAGAGTAAATAGAATTATACTACGTGTGTGGGTGATCCAAACTGTATTAATAATTAATATTTGAATGACCAAACAGGAAGCCAGTTGTAGCAGTGATGTCACAATAATGGCTTTGAATTCAGACCTCCCCATAGCAATTGCAATGTTCAATCTGTAACACAATAATAAGTTCCATGATTAAATTGTTAATTACGTGCGGTATAAGCATAAAACGCAACTGGTTCTTTGTGGGTAACTAACTAAAAAAAATAATCAATTCTTGAGTAAACAACACAGGTCTTGGTCCCTCTGTATTTAGGTCTTCCCTCACTAATTGTTTATTTTTAGTCATTGATACCTGCAAGGGTTTTCACTACGCACTGTAGACCTGAAGAAAAGAGAATCAAGTGGTTTAATCTCTATGGACACAGGTAATTTGGTGCCTCCGGTACCTCTCCCTTTCTCTCTGTCAACCCCAAACCACTGTCACTCTGTAATCAGCCAGGCCAGTTAATCCGTAACTAGTAACAAGCATTCCACAGTTGCCAGTGTGTCGGTCAGTCAACTAGTGGTCCCCTTGAGGAATGCAAGATCTTTAGCACATGACTACTAACTTCTTTCTGCTTGGATAATCTTCATCCTGTCACCAGATGCATTGACGATTGAAAAATGAATTCATTTAGTTTTTGCTGATTGTCAGGAATGGCTGCTACTGAAAGATTGTTTTATAGTTTAGGTTGTTCCAGTATCTTTCCTCAGCTTGTTGGCAGCTACAGTATATCACGAATAATTGATATGTTGGCTACATATATATTCCCAGTCAAAGTATATAAATATCACATTAGAGGTGCCAGTATCCTGATAAAGCAGGTACCATGACCTATGTCTACAGAACAGTGTATAATAATCCTATGGACTATGAATCAGTTGAGAAGATTGAGGCATCTGAATTTATTTAGCCTAGAACAAAACAAAATTAGGGTGGACATGAATGAAGTCTTTAAAATGTTATAAGTAGCTGACAAAGTTAATCTTTACTATTACTTTAAGCGCAGCACAGAAACTAGGTCCAGAGAACACTGTTGGAAATAATTGAGACTTAACAGAGGGTAGGAGACACTTTACACAGAATGGTGATGGTATGGAATTGGTGGTCTAGCCATATTGTTGATACTGAATCATTAGAATTGTATTAAATCCAACTTGAACGTTTGAAAATTTAAAAGAAACTAGGACCACTTTTCCTGGTGATTCCTATTTTTGCGTACTTCGAAACATTTGTTTTCTTTTGAATATTCATAAGCTGATTTAGGTTCTCTCCTTTCCTCATCCAATAAAAATATTATATTTTCATGTAATATTTCAGTTTAGTTTTTGATCAAGCTAGTAGTTACTATGCCCAACAATTACCACAATAATCAGACTTTGATTGGCCAACATAATCAGGTGATAATGTGCTTGTGAAGTGACAGGAACCACGTTTTTAATGTTATTTGATCATCTGACGTCCTAAACATCTGCTGTATCCTGGGATATATCGTGTAGAGCTGCTTAGTATCGGGAAAATATTGAATAATAGACATTGTGTATAAATCAGTAAAAATATCAAAAAAGAAAAAAATATATGTTATTTTCGGTACAAATCTGAATAAACCGGAATTGCAGAACGCTTCAGTATATTGTAGCACCAGTACAAATATTGATCAAATCCAGGCAAACATTTACCAGGATATACCTGTTGTCTTTTTTAACATAACCACTGTCCTTTTAAATCACCAAATAGGTCCCTCTCTGGGGATTTTACACATTTTACAGTCAGACATGCACTCAGGAGTTAATTGGTTTGTCTGGAATGTCTCAATATAGTATGAATTCCGGCTATATACTGATATTAATTAACATTAGCCACATGTACATAGGGCTGTTACTCAGTCCTGTGTTAACTGTTTTTTTTTTTTTTTTTTTTTTTTTCCTTGATCTGCAGGTACTTTGTGTTGGATATGGAGTCTGGGCTGCTGCAGTATTTTGTGAATGAGCCCAGCAAGAGCCAGAAGCCAAGAGGAGTCCTGCCTTTAACTGGGGCCACTGTCTCTCTCAGTGATGAAGCCCCTCACATGTTCATAGTATCTGCTACCAATGGAGAGCTCTACAAACTCAGAGGTATAGTGCCGAACATTTGTTTTATACTTATTTGGTACATTGTTTGTCTAGTAAATGACTTCAGTGCAAATTCAGTGCCTTACTATGACATGCGAAGCAGTGAAGCTAAAATAGGTAGGTAAATTGTAGCCTGGAATCAGATTTTCTGTTTTAACTCTGTGTGTGTGTGTGTGTGTGTGTGTGTGTGTGTGTGTGTGTGTGTGTGTGTGGGGTATTACTTCAATTTGGCGCCACAGCCAGTTATACAAGGACTGCCTTTATTAATAATAGTATGCTTTACAAACGCTGCGATATTTTGTTACATGATGTAAGGCATTTTAGAAGCGAAGCCGTGAGAGGCTCTGATCTGCAGCACTATACTCTTGTGTTTTTGAGACTGAACACCGTGCATTTACTGACAGTTAACACGAGCCTATTAGTTGGGAGTTGGAAGGTCAGGGAGTACTGTACCGGCAAATCAGGAGTGTGTATTGGTTGTTAAGGGACGGGGCAATGCTGTTGTGGCTGTTAAGTCCAAGAGTGTGACGTAGATGTTTTTCTGCACCAAAAGTACCTCCAAATATCGGTTTGATTTCTGTAAAAACTCAGTAAATCCTACTTGTTGTTTTTTTTCCCTCTATAACTTGCTTGTTTGTAATTTCTCTGCAAGAGAAACCGAAACTAAATCTTCTCATAGATAGTAAGCGTGTTGTTTTTATTTGAAGGGGATTGAGTACGGGAATTACAACTGAACCGAAAACAAAACAGCAAAACCACCTGTAAGAACTTCAGAAAGACTGTTGTTCTGTACGTAGTTTATCTTGGATTTTCTTTCAGAACTGCATAAAATAAAATGTTCTTACTATGTGTGTGTACATTAGTTTGCAATGTATGTGCTAGATTGAGGCTCCCGTCTCTTTGGGTGCATTACATGTACGTAGTAAGTGTTGTGCATTTGTTTGTTCACTGTGTGTGTTTTTTTAGTAGGGGGAGAAAAATACCTTAATGTTTATTTATTGATAGAGGCGTTTATTCGAGGGTGGCCTCTATTATAAAATTGAAGTAATACAATGTATGTGTGTTTTGAATGCATTCTTACTTTACAGCATTTTTTCACACCTGCGTAAAACTTTTGTACAGTACTATGTATATGTGTGTGTGTGTGTGTGTGTGTGTGTGTGTGTATTAGTCCTCCTGAAATTTCTTGGTTTCAGATAATTTGGTTTGTAGCAGATGAAAGTGATGTGATCAGGATTAACAACTTTTGAGCGAGCCACCCTTCAACACAGACTGTAAAAAAACAAATAAATAAAAAAACCTGAAAGGTTTATACCATGGCCAGCTGCAGACAGAGAAAAATTCAACAAGAAGATACAAAGTAAACACTGCACAGAAAACCTTCACAGCTATTCCAGTAATGAAGCAATACCTACTGTTGCTATCATCAGCACAGCCACTTGCGGACAGCATTTTATTTGTAGCAGTAGGAGTTAGTATTAGTGCTTTTATTATGCACATTCAATTCTTTCCAAAACAAATCATCCTACACAAATCGACGACGGCAAAATCAACAAAAGGCCTCTTCGTTTATTTTTTTATTTTTTTCTTGGACAAGAAAGGGAGAAATTGTTGGTGAAAAATTATGCTATGTGCTAGCATGTATTATAACAAATAAAAAACACAACAACTATCCATAAAAAGATGCAATTGCAAGCCTTATTTGCAACACTTTAAGGGAAGTATTGTGTGTAGCTTGTACATGTTTGCAGGGTTTGGTAACATTTATAATACACTCTCTTCTCACTTGTGACTTTTCTTGTCACCAGAACCCCACAATGGAAATTAAGGCCTTATCTACACTTTTGTGTACATTATTCCTTATAGTATATAATTACTACTATTTAGCAGTGTTATTGTATATCATTATCCTTACAATTATGGCAGTAACCCTATATTGTTTCTTTCCCAGAATGTAATGAGTGGAGCTGTGTGTGTGTGTGTGTGTGTGTGTGTGTGTGTGTGTGTGTGTGTGTGTGTGTGTGTGTGTGTGTGTGTGTGTGTGTGTGTGTGTGTGTGTGTGTGTGTGTGTGTGTGTGTGTGTGTGTGTGTGTGTGTGTGTGTGTGTGTGTGTGTGTGTGTGTGTGTGTGTGTGTGTGTGTGTCACAAAGACTGCCAAGTGGGCGGCGTCAGAACCAGGAAGGAATGAAATATACAAAGACGATGATGTGAAATGAAATGATGATGGCGCCGGTTTATTGTAAAATAAAAGGGTTTAACAAACAAGACAGGACACGGCACTTCGCGCCAAAATAAACAGACATGGACAAAACACAGAGTGGACGAACGCTACACAAACAATTGAGATTTATAGTTACACCTGTCTATCTCTTTCTCTCTCTCTCTCCCGTTCTCCACTCCCGAACACCCAAACGCCAGTATGTGACAACGTGCATCTATATATACTATTGTGCTGGGATTCAATTACTAATTATTCAATTGAGTCCCAGCACGTGAGTTAATAAAGTGCAATTCCCCTTGCTCAAATATCATTACATTTTACTTGCACGTGAAGTGCTGTGCAATCCTCGTGCCTAAATACACATATACATTTTAAACACTCGGGTTACACAGACCCGTTTATATCCCGTGTACCAATGTCTATACACCAACATTAAACACACCACACGCAACACATAACAGATAATATACACGGGGTGGGCACTTTGTCACAGTGTGTCATGCAATTTTATAATTGTTTGGGCTTGTATACTTACCTGTTCTGTGTTTGGTTTACACATGCACATATATGTTTTCATAGCCCTCTGTGAAAAGTGAAAAGGACTTTAGACCCAAGTGAAAGCTGTAACTACTGGAATATAGGCTTCCTTTTTTATTGCCCCTTTCAAGAAATTCAGAAATAGGACACCATAAAACGTATTAATGAAATAAACAGGCCACTACTCAATTAGCAGCCATTAAAATAGTAATATAATTAAATCTTGCAAAATTAGATACAATTAATGACCCAAATAAAATGGGGATTACAGTACTTAAAACACATTTTTAGTTGATGTAGTTTATCTTCATGTCAATGCCTAGACCGAAAAAACCAACATGGCTACACACTGTTGAATTATCTGGTTGTTACAGTAGTGTCCGTGTATAGGTACAGCTCCCGAGAGAATATGCTGGGTAAGAGAAAAGCCTTGTGGTGAAACTGATTATTTTTTTTTTTTCCATTGTAAATGCTCTGCATAATGGAACAGAAACTTCGCTTAAAACACCTTTTTGGCACCGATAGCGATTTGTTCACAACTGATACAGTACTGTTTTGTAACCTAATAACTCATCATTATCAGACTTAAATTAAAATAGTTTATTCAACATTTTCAAAACTGACTTGTCATTGCGAGAGTCTTGAGGAACACTGATTGGCTTATTCAGTCTTTTCAGTTTTTCATTGCCTCGTTGTGTATTCTGATTTCCACGAGTGCACCTCATCGCTACAAAATGGCATGTAAACAAAAGGAGAAATGCACCGCTGTTTCTCTTGCTACACAAAGTTGGAAAAAGAAAGACGTCACTAAACAATTCTGTATTTCCCGTTCTAGTGAGTTGCTTCAACATCCTGTTAATTTTATGCATGTCTTGAATATTGCTCCTGTATCTAGAGCTGCTGCTATATTTTTTAATGTTTTGTAGGGTTGCTGTGTTAATTTAGTTTGACAGTTTATTAACATTAGTTTGTCTGTTACTTTATTATTATAGTTTATTAAAATACACTTGCCTATTGCTTTTCGCGTACTTATTCTGTTCATTTCATATGTTGAAGCACGTGCGTCATGACAAATAATATTTATTTATTTATTGATTGATTGATATTGTGTCTTTAGTCAACTACATCTTAGAGCACTTCACTTGCTTCCTGACGAGTGTTCTCTTAGCCAGAGGCTACTGTATTGTGAAACACAGTACAGTGGTTTTTCTAACCATTATAAAAATGCTTTTGTGATATTAAATTCAAATTAATACCAAAATAAATAAAATAAACCTAGCTACAGTCCACCCTTTTGTGAAGATTTTTTTGGCAAAGTTAAGTTATACCAGTGTTCCTCAACTCTGGCACTCAAGATCTATTTCAGTCCTGGTCTTTATTTCAACCAGGTCCAAAAATTTGTTAATTGCCTCTTAACAGCTTCAGTTAACTACATTAGAACCTGTTTGTAGTATAAACCTGGACTGGACTGGATCTTGAGGGCCAGAGTTGAGTACCACCGAGTTATGCAATGCAGTGATACAGCACCCACACACAAAAATGGACAAATTTGCATACATAAGTGATACCATGAGCCTAATGCATTCTAGGCACGATTGAATGGTGTGCAGGGTTATTATACAGTCAGGGTAGCTCAGGTTTGTGTCCTAGCTATGCAAGGTTTATGTTCTTTGACAGGGTCTGAGTTACTGCGCTACAGTGGCCCCAACTGGACTGGCACCTGGTGAGCTTGAGTGGAAACCTCAAGTGACAGGGTTAAAATAACTATTGATTAAGTAAAACCCTACACAATATCATGAGGTATATTACCTATGTGATGCCCTGCAAACCATAAACAAATTTGGGTGTATGTAACACTAAAACAACTGTAAAATACATATTAACACTTTGGCATTAAAACATTTTGGAGGCCTGCACCTAAAATTATTAAAAATGTTGTGTTGTTCTTTTAATGAAGATTCCAGCAGCAATAAAATTATAAGTGCATACAATGATGCCATGTCACCTGGAGAAAAATAAGTGTGAGCCATCTTTACTGTTTTAAGGTGTATACAGATCAGTTGGTTTGTCATTCAGCTATGTGTTAACATTGTTGTTTTTTCCCTTCCTTAGCTGCTGATGCCAAGGAACAGCAGTACTGGATAAACCAGCTGCAGGCCTGTGTGAAGTCCCACTCTGAAGGGAATGCCAAGGTACAGTAAACATCCTCGTACATTATGACATGGCTACTTTCAGAAAATACTTCTTACTTTAACAACACATT
This sequence comes from Polyodon spathula, assembly GCF_017654505.1. Taxonomy (NCBI): domain Eukaryota; kingdom Metazoa; phylum Chordata; class Actinopteri; order Acipenseriformes; family Polyodontidae; genus Polyodon; species Polyodon spathula. The sequence goes on from NC_054537.1 coordinate 62,508,827, forward strand.
CCTAGTAAACGCATGAAGGGGGTAAGTGCTAGAATGGAGTGTGTGTGTGTGTGTGTATATATATATAATCTCCTTGTATTGACTGTTGATCTACTAAAAAACTTAAAAAAAAAAAAAAAAAAAAAGGGAGATATTGCATGGTCGGCAACCAATTGGTCAAACTCCCAGTGTTTGGTCGGCAACCAGTTTGGGGTCACAAATTCTAAAATATTTGTGCACAGTTTTTGCAAAGGGTTGGCGCATATTATAGATCGCTATATATATATATATATATATATATATATATATATATATATATATAATGTATATATATATATATATTATAGATTGTAAAACGACGACTTGTGTGTCTAGAAAAAAAAAAAGGTTTTCTGAATAAGGTGTCTAGAAGGGCTAGTATTCCGATAGTATCCTCATACTAAGTGGGTGTTCGGTAGCACTTTTTCGGAATACTGGTATCCAGAATACGGCCGAATTCTTTTGGAATAACCTGTTTACACTGCATGGAATAGCTATTCAAATTTCCCACCATTCCGAATAAAACTGGAATCCTGATAGAACAGGACAACTGGAACAGTTGCCCGGATAGCAATATGGGTGCAGTCAATTTCACCTACCACGAGCGGCAGGTGACGCGACCTCATAAAAACCCTGCATAATCTCCTCACTGTTTGCTTCTGGTACTGGGGAATTTAATATGTTCCTCAGCACGTCGCAGCAACGCGGTTATGAACCGGTTGAGGTGGTGGGACACAGCTGACAGGTTGATCCCCACTATATCACCTGTTACCTTCTGGAAGGTTCCGGTAGCCAGGGTACACATACAGACAGACCAATTGTGCAGAAGGACGCATATTCTTTTTTAAGTCCTTTTGTATTTCTTTTTTTACAATTGGAAGTGTTCTAATTTGAATATAAGTTGTGCCTTTTTGTATAACTGTTATGCACAACTGTTTTTAGTTATTGGGTCTTCTGTTAACTAAAACAAATGTTTGTTCTATATTTTGAAAAATAATCGATGCAAGTGTATAGGATAACTGAATAGAAAATTAGGGTGGCGATTGCACCACTATAAAGCAGGAAGGACTTCCTAAACCATCAAAAAACTGGGTTCCTCCACGGAGCAGTTTGAAGACTGGTGCAACAGTAACAGCTTGGAGCGCATGTGAAGACGCGTTTTAGTGGCTAAAGCTCTTTTTTTTTTATGTCATTTTGGAACGAAGGAGACTAAAGGAAGTTTCTGATTGGCTAATTCATATCCTAGGAGTTTACACATCCTAGTGTTGAAGGTGTTTAGCAAAGCCTCCTTTGTGTCGCTATGAATTTCAGAATGATTTTCTTAATCAGTGCTTATAACTTTAGCTATCAGCACACAGTTAAAGAAATTAATAATAGTACTCCTTACATTAGTCTTCACTCCATAAACACTAGAAGCGAAGTAAGTCTGAACTTTGCTCTCTGTTGCTTGTTGTGAGTTGAGGTAAATAAATCACTGATTTTCTAAAGCTGCTGGTAGTACACTTGACAGTGTTTGTCTGCTGTTCCTGTTTTGGGTAATTCCTTTTTTTCTGGGTGTGTGAGCAAGACATTTGTGCTAAATTATCTCCTGCAGTCTGTTTCTAATCATAAACTAAATATAAGTTGATGTCACTGATAGCAGTAAGCAAGCAAATGTACTGTAATGTCTTTATTTCCAAACACTCTACTGATTGCTTATGGAAATTAACTTGAAAGAGATTATAGTCAGTGTTGTCGAAATCTACAAGCCATGACTTTTCCAGCCTGGAGACAGGACCAAATGAAACAGTCCAGCCTGGACCTGGACAGGCATCAACATAAGTGTGTGTGTGTTTCTTGTTTGTGTTGAGACTTCTGTGTTGCCAACAAAAAAAGAGGAAAAACACTGACCAAAGTGTCTGGTCCTGATGATTCATGAAATGAAGTTGCTTATACTTCTGGCAATGTACTGTGCTTCATTGATCAAAAATAATCAGGATCTTAGTGGAGAAAAAAAGTGTTCAGCAAGTTGAAAATGAGAAATGCATTACAAATAAATGTATTGTCTACAGTGTTTTGTCATTATTGTATTGTAAGCATGTGTGCGTCTTTGTGTGTGTTATAGCATGTAGCATATAATCATATAGATTAATGCTCTTGTCTTTTTATTCAGATAAGAAAATTAAAGGAATCGGATGAAAACCTCTGTGTGGAGAAGACCGGTGGCAGCCAAGATGGGCTTGTGAGTTTTCATCTAAATCATGTATTGAAAGTGAGCAGTGGTCTCTCCTTAAGCATTTACTTTACAAAAAGTATTTCAATATTTGGAAAAGACTTTGGTTATGGATTGGATGCCCCTTTATCCAACCAGATAGTTTTATTATCCACTGCCCATACATATGACACACTTACAATTTTACATACTGGAGAACCAGTAAAACCATCACCAATCAGTGCATTTACATGAGCATAAGAATTCCGATATTTTTCGGAAAACTAAACTATGTCAGAAATCATGTAAACACAGTTTTCAGAAAATGTATCGGAATATTCCGAATGTCAGTTTTCGGAAAACACCTAGAAATTTCCGATTAAATTCCGAAAACTAATAAAATGTATATCATGTAAACACACTTTTCAGAAAACTTATTCCGTTAACCTACTACACATGTGCAAACTTTGACCTTCATTCCTGCACATGGTTTTAGAAAACAGAAAATAATAATAATCTGTAGTCAGTCTGCATGCATCCATTTATCTAGTTAGGGATAAAGTAATACATTTGTTAGTCTGTATGTATTGTTAATACTAATAGCCCTTACTGAAGCAGCAAATGTTTTCCCAGCTTTAAATGACGTGATAAGTTAAAATAATGTCTGCAAAAGAAACTGGTAATATAGAACATGATGAACTGTTGGAAAGGCTGATTGCACATTGAGGGGAATATGAATAGAGGTATAGGACAGTAATTGCATTTAAGACCTGACACTTCGATATAGCACTATATTGGATTGGTCTCCTTTGTCGCAGAAATGTCCGGTCTTGAAATTGTACTTAGGCTACCACAGTACTTTACATGCGAAAATATCCTGCGTTTTCCGAAAACTTCCATGTATCCAGTTGAATCCTAATTAGATTTTCTATTGTTAATCATGTAAACACAGAAAAGTGACTTTTTAAGAAAATCAGTTTTCTGGTTCAGTTTTCCGAAAACTCTTTGTCATGTAAACACACAGAATGTTTGCAAATCAAATGTCTAGAGAACCTCTTAACTACTAGTTATTTAGAATCAGAATCTGTGTATATCCTTCTGCCCATCCTTTTATCCATATGTCACATATATATTTTGATATATCTATGGAACAGGTTATCCAATTATGATAAAACCTGGTTAGCACATTTAGCGCGAGAAACCAACTGTATCATTACTGTATCTTCTTATTCATTAAAGCTGTTTCTTTCCTTAATTGCTTGCCTGTGAAGTGGCACACTTAATTGGATCATCATCCTCTTCTGTTTCATTACCAGATAGTGTGATTTTCATAAACAGATACATAAAGCTAGCTATATAGGAGCCTTATGTTGGCGATAAGTCATTTGTTAGGGCTGTTGGTGGAATTCTACCTTCAATATGGATAATTTTTGACCAGCATTTAGCAGTTCAATGATTAGTGGCTTAATAATTGATGCAGAGCACTATTGTCCAGTAACAAAAATAATGGGGAACAAAATGTACCGTATCATACAAAGCAAGAAAACATGTTTTCAAGTAAGTGCAGAAAATGAAAATGGAAAATTGTTTCACAGCTCAATTGCCGAAAGCCATGATTGTCAAAGCACCTAGAAATAGGAGTCGCCTATTGTTATGGCTGTTAAATTAAAATAACATCTGTGAGAGGCAGCATTTCCTCTGGGCATAGCAGTAAGGGAGTGTAGGATGCATGGAAATGGACACAAAAATAACACTTTTTCTAAAGACACTTGATGCCCCAGGTGAAAACTCTTAACCACAACTTTTGAAGCTTCCATTAGAGGTTAGATATTCTGTTTAATCTGCTAAATTGTCTTTTGCATGAGTTTTTGTAGCTTTCTTACTGTTAACACATTTTTCTATTTTTTTTCAAATCATTATTTATTTTCAAATCTTTGCTTAAGCATAGGATTTCTTAATGTTTCTTAGTGTTAGAGAGAGAGAGAGAGAAAATAAGATGACTTTCTTGTGTAATGCTGTTGGGCATCAAGCCAAGAGTATAAACAATTAGCTGTAAATGCCTGCGTTACACCAGATCAATACCGTTGAAATGGAAGATCATTTGTTTAGCTGAGTATCTCTTTTTATTTTTAGGGCTGTTTCTGTGGCATGCTTCAAATTTATATCTGTTTCATTGTTTAGTTTTTTTTTTTTTATCTGCAATTTCCTATTTTTAGCACCGATTTTTCCAGGCCCAGACATTAAAGACCCTGTCTCTGTTGTGGACATTATAACCTAAGATACAAAGCAACTGTAAATTCCCCACTTTTTTGATCCGCCTCAAAGACAATGTGAACCTGTTTCCAACAGGTCATATTTGATATTGAAACTATTTTAACATTAGGTTAAAAGGTAAACAAAGTGACTTTGCAGAGAAGAGGAGTGTTTGGTGTAATGTGCTGCTAAAAATAATCAGATCAAAGTGCAAATCAGGAAGCAGCTCGTTAATTACATTAAAACATTTGGCTATAATTGCAAAAAAAAAAAAAAAAAAAAACGTGGTCTTCTGGTTCATGGTATTTTATTTTGTTCATCTGTCCTGGCAGTGTGCAAGGTTTGTTGTACAGTCAGACTATCTCAAATTTAGACACTGAGAAAAATGTGTTTTGGGTGAATAAAATGCAACATTACCTAGAAGTCATGAGTACTTGCAATACATACTATACATACTTTAATGCTAACTTATTTGGTATGCATTAACTACAACCTTACATTTTAACAGTAATGTTACTTTGAATTCCTGTGCAAATACGTGGTCTTACAACAATAAAAAAAAAAAAAAAAAAAAAAAACTTATTTGCTTTATTTTTATTTATTTATTTATTTATTTATTTTTAAATTAAACTTAGTATTTGTTTATTTTCCCACAATTTGGAATGTCCAATTATGTTTTTTTTTCTCCTCCCTGCAGCGAGTCCCCACACAGCACAGTTATTTTGAAGGCGTGTGAGCATCCTCCGATCTCACAAGCCTAAAGCCAGAATTGCTTATACACTAAGCAATCCAGAGGAGAGGTCGGCGGGCTACCGATCATGGAGAAGAGATCAGCCCTGCTTTTTATCCACTCTGAATGTGCTCGGTGTCTGGTCGGCGGGGTTCGCTGTTGCGCGATGAGGAGAAGCAATCCCTGCCGGTTTCCCATCCCCCACCCTGGGAGTGTCGTGGCCAATGTGACGCCCCCTTCAAGGTGCCCAGCAAAGTTCGGCCTCTGCACAGCCCGAACGCGAACTGGTGCCATCCAAGCTGTATGACTCCTCCTGCGCTCCCAGCGACAGAGCTTTAATTGGCCACTCTGGGACCGCTTATTTGCTTTATTAAGCACAAACAATACTGAATAACAGAAATATTTTTTTTTTGTTCTAATGCTGCAGATGGAATATACTAACACAAGGTCTGCATTGACATTCTTTATTTATAAAGAAACAAGAATATTGTATTCCTTATTGATCGCCTTGCTATAGCAGTATAAAGCATCCCAACTCTCCAAGCACAGAATATTGCATATATCATATAGATTTATCTTCCAAAAATTCAAGTCAGGTAGATAAATTGGTAGGTTAGTTGGGAAACAAGAAGACGGAGCAAAGGAATCCCAAATCAAGAATTCAGTCGCTTATTCATCATTCACAAACGCACATTGCAAGTCTGGATTCAACTCTAGGTTTTATTTATTTTTATTTTTTATCGAAAACCTGGACTTGGTGGTCACATGTTTCTGGCAGTTCCCAGGCAGGCTACAATTAGCTGTCCCGGCATTCCTGTGATCCATTCTGCACTCGCTGCATGCAGTATATTCACAATTGACCATTGAGACACATAAATCTATGCGTCATTCATATTTTTTTCAATATGTAAAACACCCATTACATAGCTTATGAGGAGCGCTAATTATATACAGTGCCTTGCAAAAGTATTCAGACCCTTGACCAATTCTCTCATATTACTGAATTACAAATGGTACGTTGAAATTTCATTGTTTGGTATTTTATTTTTAAACACTGAAAGTCAGAATCAATTATTGTAAGGTGACATTAGTTTTATGTTGGGAAATATTTTTAAGAAAAATAAAAAACTGAAATACCTTGCTTGCATAAGTATTCAACCCCTGTGCTGTGGAAGCTCCCAGTTTGTACCGATGAAAGAAATTGCCCTAACGAGGACACAATTACCTTACAATTGGCCTCCACCTGTGAACCATTAAAGTTGCTGTCACATTTTCTGGATAAAAACCCCACTGTTGAAGGATCATTGGTAAGGCTGTGAATCTGAAGGAAAATGAAGACCAAAGAGCATTCTACAGAAGTTAGAGATAAAGTAATACAAATGCATAGATTAGGGAAAGGGTACAAAATAATATCCAAGTGTTTGGATATCCCAGTGAGCACAGTTGGGTCAATAATCAGGAAGTGGAAGCTGTATCACACCACCCAGGCACTGCCAAGAAAAGGCCGTCCCTCAAAACTCAGCGCTCAAAGAAGAAGGAGACTTGTGAGAGAAGCCACAGAGAGGCCAACAATCACTTTGAAGGAGCTACAGAGTTCAGTGGCTGGGAGTGGAGTAATGGTGCACCATTCAACCATATCAAGAGCTCTGCATAACACTGGCCTGTATGGGAGGGTGGCAAGAAAGAAGCCGTTACTCAAAAGGTACCATCTGAAAGCATGTCTGGAGTTTGCCAGAAAGCATGAGAGTGACCCAGCTGCAATGTGGGAAAAGGTTTTGTGGTCAGATGAGACCAAGATAGAGATTTTTGGCCAAAACTCAAAGCGCTATGTGTGGTGCAAACCTAACACTGCCCATGCCTCAAAACACACCATCCCTACAGTGAAGTATGGTGGTGGCAGCATCATGCTGTGGGGATGCTTCTCATCAGCAGGGACTGGGCATCTTGTTACAATTGAAGGAAGAATGGATGGAGCAAAATACAGGAAAATACTGCAAGAGAATCTGCTTCAGTCCGCTAAAAAACTGAAGCATGGGAGGAAATTCACCTTTCAGCAGGAAAATGATCCCAAGCACAAGGCCAAAGCAACAATGGAGTGGCTCAAGAACAAAAAGGTGAATGTCGTACAGTGGCCCAGTCAAAGTCATGATCTCAATTCCATTGAGAATCTGTTGCACTATTTGAAAATTGCGGTCCACAAGCGTTGTCCAACCAACCTGAACAACCTGGAGCAAATCTGCCAAGAAGAATGGGCCAAAATCACTCCGACACTGTGTGCAAAGCTGGTACATACTTACCCCAAAAGACTTAAAGCTGTTATTGCAGTGAAAGGTGGCTCTACCAAATATTAATGTGTGGGGGTTGAATACTTATGCAAGCAAGATATTTCAGTTTTTTTATTTTTCTTAAAAATATTTCCCAACATAAAACCAATGTCACCTTACAATAATTGATTTTTAGTTTAAGTGTTTTAAAATAAAATATTGAACAGAATGAAATTTCAATGTACCATTTGTAATTCAGTAACATGAGAGAATTGGTCAGGGGTCTGAATACTTTTGCAAGGCACTGTGTGTGTGTGTGTGTGTGTGTGTGTGTGTATATATCTATATGTCTGTCTATCTGTCTGTCTATCTATCTAGATATCATTTTATATATATATATATATATTTATATATATTACACACACACACACACACATATACACTACACCGCCTTTCCACATGTTTACCTTTTGTTGCCTTATAGCCTGGAAATAAAATGCATTGAAATAGTTGGGTTTTTTTTTTTTTTTTGTTTTGTTTTTTTTTTTTTTCATTTATCTACACATCCTACCCCACAACTTCCAAGTGAAAAAAGTATTCTAGAAATTTGCAGAAAATTTATTAAAAATAAAAACTGAAATAGCTTGGTTGGAGAAGTGTCCACTCCACTTAACAGCAATCCTAAATTAGCTCAGATGTAAGTAATCACCTTCAAAATCACACTCCAAGTTAAGTGGCCTCCACCTGTGTTAAATTGTAGTGATTCACATAATTTCAGGATAAATTCAGCAGTTCATGTAGGTTCCCGCTGCTGGTAGTCCATTTCGAAGCAAAGACTGAACCATGAGCATCAAGGCGCTTTCAAAAGAACTCTGGGACAAAGTTGTTGAAAGGCACAGATCAGGGGATGGGTATAAAAAAAATATCAAAGGTCTTGAATATCCCTTGGAGCACGGTCAAGACGATTAATAAGAAGTGGAAGGTGTGTGGCACCACCAAGACCCTGCCTAGATCAGGCCGTCCCTCCAAACTGGATGACTGAGCAAGAAGGAGACTGATCAGAGAGGCTACCAAGAGGCCAATGGCAACTTTGCAAGAGCTACAGGGTTTTATGGCCAAGACTGGTCAAAGTGTGCATGTCACAACAATATCCTAAGCACTCCACAAATCTGGCCTGTATGGTAGGGTGGCAAGAAGAAAGCCATTACTCGAGAAAGCCCACCTTGAATACCATTTGAAATATGCAAAATAACACTTGGGAGATTCTGTAGCCATGTGGCAAAAAGTTTTGTGGTCTGACAAAACTAAAATTGAACTTTTTGGCCTAAATGCAATGTTTGGCGCAAACCCAACACAGAGCATCACCCAAAGAATACCATCCCTACTGTGAAGCATGGTGGTGTCAGCATCATGTTATGGGGATGGTTCTCATTGACTGGGACTGGGGCACTTGTCAGGATAGAAGAGAAAATGGTTGGAGCAAAGCACAGAAAAGTCCTTGAGAAAAACCTACTGCCCTCTGCAAGAAAGCTGAAACTGGGACGGAAGTTCACCATTTTTGCATAACAACGACTCAGAGCACACAGCCAAAGTTACACTGGAGTGGCTAAGGAACAAAAAGGTAAATGTCCTTGAGTGGCCTAGTCAGAGCCCCGACCTAAATCCAACTGAAAATTTGTGGCATGACTTGAAAATTGCTGTCCATCAACGCTCCCCAAGAAACTTGACAGAGCTTGAACAGTGTTGTAAAGAATGGTCAAATATTGCCAAATCTAGGTGTGCAAAGTTGGCAGAGACCTATCCCAACAGACTCACAGCTGGAATTGCTGCCAACGATGCTTCCACCAAGTAGTAACTCAGGGGGGTGGAGACTTATCCAATTATGATCGTCCAGTTTTGTATTTTTAATATATAATCTTTTTCTCAATAAAAACTTTTTTCCCCCTTAACAGTGTGGAGTATAATATTTAGATAAGTGAAAAAAAAATCCTCATTTAAATCCATGAAACTGAGGCAGTGACACAAGAAGATGTGAAAGGGGGTGTAGACTTTCTATAGGCACTGTGTGTGTGTGTGTGTGTGTGTGTATATATATATATATATATATATATATATATATATATATATATATCTATATATATATATTTATATAGATATATATATATATATATATATATATATATCCAATGGAAATTTATAATTTCTAGAAATTTCTCAAACAAATAATTATAGGAAAAATCTTTTGTAGCAAAAGTTTTGCTTTTGTGGATAAGGAAAAAAAATACAAGAAATGGATGTCTACAATTATTTATTTCAGCAATTTTTTTTTTCAAAACCCCACAAATATGCCATTTCAGAAGTTAATGAATTTAATATCTAGTTGAGGCACCTTTAGCAATAATACCCTCTTTTACACGATTAGGATATTTGTCAATGAGCCTTTGGCATGATTCTTTAGTGTTTTTTTTTTTTTTTTTTTTTTTTTTTTATCATTCTTCAACGCAAAATTGTTCCAGTTCATTAATTCAGAGGACTTCTCTTGTGTACAGTCTTCTTCAACTTATATCAAAGATTCTCAATTGGATTTAGATTGGGATTTTGACTAGACCATTCCAGAACCTTGATTTTATTCATCTTTAACCATTCTGAAGTATATTTTGGATCGTTATTGTGTTGGAACATCCAGTTGAGCTTTAAACCAAGTGTTGTAGTGGAGGTTTTCAGATGATTGTATGTATGATTTTGGTATGCTATGGAATCAATTTTACCATGAATTGGAACTAAATTTCCTGTGCCATTGAGGAAAAATGGCCCCATAGAAGGCTATTACCACCTCCATCCTTGACAGTAGGGATGATGTTCTTTTCTTTGTACGCCTCACCAGAATTTCTCCAAACATAATGACTAGCGTTATAGTTCGAGTTTGTTTCAGCACTCCACAAAATCTTTGACCAGAACTCATATCCATCATTCAAATGTCATTTTGCAAACTTTAAGCGATTGTCATTGTGACATTTTCCTAAGAGTGGTTTTTTCCTCGGCCTGTGACCATTGAGACCATCACCATGCAATACTCGGCCTATGGTTGACATGGAAACCCCAGTCCCTCTTGCAGCCAATTCACTTTAAATGTCTTTGGCAGTCAATCTCAGATTATTTTTCACCTTCCTCACAATTCTTGTTCTTGGTGAAAGAATCTTCTTTCTTCCAGATCGAGGGATCATTGTGACAGTACCGTGAGTCTTGGACTTCTTGATAATAGAAACAGTAGTTGAAATTGGGATACTCAAGTGCTTGGATATCTTCTTGTATCCTTCTCCAGCTTTGACAATAAATCATTTTATGCCTAAGTTCTTTAAATAGCTCTTTATTTTTTCCTGTATTTACAGTAATGACAGCAGTCATCCTGTGCCTAACCCTTGTATACTCTAAGAATGTTCACATACAATCCAGCATTTTCTAGACTGTTCTAAAATTAGGCTCTGCATTATCATATTGAAATGTCTAGCAATTGCTGAAATAAATAATTGTAGACATCTGTTTTTTGTAACTCTTTTTCCTCTTCCACAAAAAAACTTCTGCTACAAAAGATTTTTCCTAAAATTCTTTGTTTGAGAAATTTCTAGAAATAATATTGGGATATGTAAACTTTTGACTGCATTTACTGTTTCTTTGCTTATCTTCAAAGTTGTATTGGCTGTGGTCAATAAAGTGAATAAGAATAGCTGTTGTCTCTGATTTTATTTTAATACTACATTTTTGTACAGTAGTTCAAAGTAACATTGCAGTTAAAATGGAAGGCTCTTTTTTAATGCCTGCCCCATTACTGTACCATTAAATATTGTACCATATTTATTGAGATTACATATGACTTCTAGGTAAAGTTGCATTTTGCATTCTGATAAATACATTTTACTCTGTAATTGTTAAAATGAGAGGGTAAGTTACCAGATCCTAACTGACTTCACAACAGCACACAAACTGGCAGTTAATGAAAATGACGACCAGATTTCAAAGTGTTACTGATGAAAACAGAGACGTGTTCGTTGAAAATCAGGACAAAGAAAAGACGTTGAGTGATATACATTTACACTTCTTTTTTTTGTTTTTAGTAGAAGCATAACTAGAAGAAAATAGGAAAATTCATCAAATACCAGAAAAGCAATTGGACAACATTGTATTTTTGGTATACAACTGTAAGGGTATCTGGTAAGAAATAAATTATTATTAATATTAATAATAATAATAATATGTCAGTGTGGTTCAGTTGTGTGTCCCTCGTGAGATTTCTGGGGGTGCCCCTGTGTCAGTTGACATATCTTCAGTTCTTTACCAAACATATTTATACAGTGGAATGTATATTTATACATAGGGCAAAAGTATGTGTGGCTAATACAAAGAGGATAGGGGAAATGGGGCATCCCTGTCGAATTCCTCTACCAATTTGAAATCTACAGGGTTTTGATTAGCGTTTGAAAATATAAACCAAAATCTAAAAATTGTAGAGTTTTCAAAATAAACTCATGCTCAACTTTATCAAATGCTTTGTAAAAATGTACAAATAAGATCAAGCTGTTCAGAATCGGGCATATGTTTTTACATATGTCTACCCTGCATAAAACCGGACTCTGATTGATCAGTATTTGAATCCATTCTCTTTTTTAGTCTACCAGCAAATAGTGTTATTGGCCTCCAGTTTTCTAATAGTAGAAGTCCTTATTTGCTTCAGGCATAAGAGAGATTAAACCTTGTTTAATGGAAGGATGTAGTTCTTCCCTCTCAATAGCTTCATTAATCACAGATAGCAGAAACTGAGCTAAGAAAGACTTTATAAAATGCACTAATTAGACTTTAATTAGGTCATTACCAGGAGATTTGTTGTCTTTAAGCTTGTTAGTTTTTGTCATATCTAACTTCTTATCACATACACTCTTACATTCTTGACTAATGGTTTTGCATTTTGCCTTGATTTGAATTAAAAAATGTATCCATATCAGAGTTCTGTTGAGATGATGTGTATAATGTCTGGTAAAATGTAGAGAGATTTAGAAATCACTTTTGTATTCAGTGTAACCGTACGGTAATTTTTCATATTAAAAAGGTCGTCTCCGATCAAGACTCAAAGAGAAAAAAAGAACCATATTTTTTCTAAATCTACACCCCCCCCCCCCCCCACCCCCCCCCCCCCCCCCTCCCCCCCCCCCCCACCCCCCCCCCCCACCCCCCCCCCCCCCCCCCCCACCCCCCCCCCCCCCCCCCCCCCCCCCCACACACCCCCCCCCCCCACCCCCCCCCCCCCCCCCCCCCACCCCCCCCCCCCCCCCCCCCCCCCCCCCCCCCCCCCCCCCCCCCCCCCCCCCCCCCCCACCCCCCCCCCCCCCCCCCCCCCCCCCCCCCCCCCCCCATGCACTTCTAGCTCTTACAAATGCACCTTTTGGCTTTTTCATCATACATTTTGTCTAATTCTAACTGTAATAATAATAGTTTGTGACCCTTTGAATTTGTCCTGCTTTTCAGTCAGATTTATTTTCTTTTCACCTTTCCTCTCTTCACAGCCACAGATCTTACGTTATATTTCATAAACTTCCAATATTTACCAAACATATTAATTGACTCTGCTTGGTTCCAATAATAAATAATAATGTGTTTAACTTCCTCCCTACATTTGTCATCCTCCAAAGTTTTTTTTTTTTTTTTTAAAGTTTCCAATAAGTCATATTCATTTTTAGCAGTGTGGGATCAAGAGATTCATCTTTTAAATATATAGCTTCATGATCAGAATGAAGGGTTCAATAATGTCTGTTACCCAGTTTCCTAAAACATTTGATATCAATCAGAAATTAACATGTGAATGTGTAGATAAATCTTTATTGGCTCTTTTCAGGATTTTTGTATCCCATATATAATTGTCACAGGGACGGCCGAAGTGGGCGGCGTCAGAACCAGGAAAGGTAATGAAATATACAAAACACAGGACGGATGAAATGAAATGATGAAGACGCCTGTTGGCGCCGGTTTATTACAAAATAAAAGGTTTACACAAACACGAAAAACACAGGACACGGCACTCTACGCCAAAATAAATAGACAAACGAAAACAGACTACTACTACTAATTTCCTCCGTCTCCAATCCCGTTCTCCGCTCACCGAACACCCAACAACCAGTATGTGCCAACGTGCATCTATATATACTATTGTGCTGGGATTCAATTACCAATTAATTATTCACTTGAATCCCAGCACGTGAATTAATAAAGTGCAATTCCCCGTGCTCACATATTACTACATTTTACTTGCACGTGAAGTGCTGTGCAATCCTCGTGCCTAAATACACATATACATTTTTAAACACTCGTGTTACACAGACCCGTTTATATCCCGTGTACCAATGTCTATACACCAACATTTAAACACACCACACGCAACACATAACAGATAATATACACAGGGGCGGGCACTTTGCCACATATACCCCCCTTGTGCAAAGCACACATGGCCTCAATGGCCACCTCCCCCCTTAAAAGCCCAAAAGTCCCGCCCAAAGTCCTTGGCCAGGACCAGAGGCTTCCAGGGGCCCACAGGTCGTAATGCTGTCAGCAGGGTAGCATTCTCCTGCCAGGGTAGTCCTAGCAGCGGAAAGGCTGCTTGGGGTGTGGTCTCCTGACCTTCCCCCTCCTTCGGCGCCGGCAGCTCCCCTTGGTGGGGCTTCAACCACCGTTCTTCCTGCAGGGAAGAAACTGCAGAGGGAGCAGGTCTCCGGACCTCCCCCACGATCTCCGGCGGAGAAACTGCTGCTGGGGATGGCGGTCTCCAGACCTCCTCCCCCTTCTCCGGCAGCGAAACTGCTGCTGGGGTTGGCGGTCTCCAGACCTCCTCCCCCTTCTCCGGCAGCGAAACTGCTGCTGGGGTTGGCGGTCTCCAGACCTCCTCCCCCTCCTCCGGCAGCGAAACTGCTGCTGGGGTTGGCGGTCTCCAGACCTCCTCCCCCTTCTCCGGCAGCGAAACTGCTGCTGGGGTTGGCGGTCTCCAGACCTCCTCCCCCTTCTCCGGCAGCGAAACTGCTGCTGGGGTTGGCGGTCTCCAGACCTCCTCCCCCTTCTTCATGGCCGGCAGCTCCCCTTCGTGGGGTTCCGGCCACAGTACTTCCGGCTGTGATGCGGAGCGGCGGGCAACCCCAGGCGATGCAGAGCGGCGGGCAACCCCAGGCGATGCAGAGCGGCGGGCAACCCCAGGCGATGCAGAGCGGCGGGCAACCCCAGGCGATGCAGAGCGGCGGGCAACCCCAGGCGATGCAGAGCAGAGGCATCCTTGGGCGAAGCGAGGCTGGCATCCTTGGGCGAAGCGAGGCTGGCATCCTTGGGCGAAGCGAGGCTGGCATCCTTGGGCGAAGCGAGGCTGGCATCCTTGGGCGAAGCGAGGCTGGCATCCTTGGGCGAAGCGAGGCAGGGAGTCAGGACAAGCTGGGGTGCGGGTGTTGGCCCTCTTTTCGGCCACTGCAGCCGGGAGGTTCTTCCCCGTGCTTCCCTCAGCAGCCTATGCAAGGGCTGCTGAGGACCGCCAGCATCTAGTCCTGGCCCTTGTGGTGCAGGTAAGCAGCCTCGTCTACTCCGTGGAGGAAATAAATGGGGACGGGCTCGCAGCTCCGTTCCCTTCGTCGAGTCGAGGAGGGGGGACTCCTGTTCCACCATCCGTCCTTCAGGTCAATATGGCTTCAAAAGTAGTGGAGACACGATACCCCCCTTCAACTCTTCCGTGGTGGTATACCAATACCCCCTCAACTATGTCGTCCCGTAAGAAACACCACTTTACTACCACCTTTCTAGGGGTCGTCCGTAAGTGGGACAAGAACACTCTGCCACTCCAGGGAATGGTTCGTCCGTAAGTTGTCCGTCACTCATGGTCGTCCGACAGTGGGAAGTGGGACACGACCACCTGTTCAGCATTTCCCTCTCCTTGTGATGGTGGTGGAAGTGATACAGCAGGCATTCACCCTCTGCTGGTGGACAGGGACCCAGCAGGCATTCACCCTCTGCTGGTGGACAGGGATACCAGCAGGCATTCACCCTCTGCCATCCCCCTTCACTATGGTCGTCCGTAAGTGGGATCCTACCCCGCCTTCCTATAGTCTTCCGGTTAGTGGGCACGCACGACCACTCCTGCACCTCCGCTCCTCCGTAAGGGTCGACACAGAGCTGTCTCCTGGTTCGTCCACCTCTCCTCCTGCCGGTGGAGGTGGCGGAGGCAGTTGTCAGCCATCTTCCTGCTCTGCCCCTGGCGGTGGAGGTGGCGGAGGCAGAGGCAGCTCCTGCTGCTCTGCCCCTGCCGGTGGAGGGGGCGGAGGCAAAGAGGCAGCTCCTGCTGCTCTCCCCCCGCCGGTGGAGGTGGCGGAGGCAGAGGCAGAGGCAGCTCCTGCTGCTCTGCCCCTGCCGGTGGAGGTGGCGGAGGCAGAGGCAGCTCTCCAGCTGCTCGTCTCCTGTCTGAGGACGGACTAGGGGGATCGGCGAGGACGTTACGAGTCGAGGATCGACGCGGTGGAGGTGGCGGCGGAGGCAGAGGCAGCTCCCGCCGCTCTCCCCCTGCCGGTGGTGGTGGCGGGGGCAGAGGCAGCTCCTGGTGCTCTGCTTCTGGCAATGGAGGTGGGAGCGGCGTGTTGTCTCCTGGTGGTGGAGGTGGGAGCAGCATGAGTCTCCCCTTGTTACAGGGGACTGGTGCGGCTGTCCCTACTTGCAGGGGATTGGTGCGGCTCTTCCTCACTTGCAGGATACTGGTGCGGCTGTGGAGACAGCGGTTGGACCTCTGCCTTCCTCTTCCCCTTTCCCCTTCTCTGCCACCTCCTCACCTTCCTCTCCTGCCGCAGTTCTTCCTCTCCCTCCTGGTAGGGGCAGCGCACCACCGGGTGCCCAAACTCCCCACAGGCAAGGCACCAGCCTTGGTCCTCCAGACCACCGAGGAACTCCTCCAGGTCCTGGCAGCCATCTCTCCAGTCCCAGCCTTCCATGTTTTATTTTTTTTGTTGTTGCTGTGGTTTTTTTTTTTTTTTTTTTTTTTTTTTTTTTTTTTTTTTGACAAAACACCTCTCCTGGTCTGACGCTTGGAGGCGCTGTTATCCCACGCAGGACACCACGTGTCACAGAGACGGCCGAAGTGGGCGGCGTCAGAACCAGGAAAGGTAATGAAATATACAAAACACAGGACGGATGAAATGAAATGATGAAGACGCCTGTTGGCGCCGGTTTATTACAAAATAAAAGGTTTACACAAACACGAAAAACACAGGACACGGCACTCTACGCCAAAATAAATAGACAAACAAAAACAGACTACGATCCCTTTCTCCCTCAAACACAGCAGAGGTTATGTGCATCTCTACTCACCGACAACACCCAACCTACACGTGCACGTCTATAATATTCACCATGTCCAGCTGTGAATTAAATAAGTGCATTTCCCCATTATTCACTTTATTCCCAGCACTGAATTAATAAAAGTGCAATTCCCTGTGCTCACATATTATTACATTTTACTTGCACGTGAAGTGCTGTGCAATCCTCGTGCCTAAATACACATATACATTTTTAAACACTCGTGTTACACAGACCTGTTTATATCCTGTGTACCAATGTCTATACACCAACATTTAACACACCACACGCAACACATAACAGATAATATACACAGGGGCGGGCATTGTTACAATAATATATAAACTTGAACACAAAATTAATTTCAGCAGATTCTCCTTTTGATAACTTTGTGAGGCCATCTATCCAAATTATTATCCAAATGTTTTATGTTAAAATCACCACCCCAAATTATCTTTAGGATCAGGGAATTTGTTTGAAATTGTGTTCAGTACTACTTCAGTATTATCAAACAACATTTTATGAATTGATTTGCTATTGGTTGCATATATATATATAATATATATATGAACTTTTTTCACATCTTATTGTGTCAGTGCCTCAGAGTTTCATGCATTTAAATGTTTTTTTTTTTCCACTTATCTACAAACCATACTCCACACTTAAAGGGAAAAAGGTTTTTATTGAGGAAAAAAAATAATAATTAAATACGGAATTGAAAGATCATAATTGGATAAGTCTCCACCCCCCTGAGTTAATAGTTGGTGGAAGCACCTTTTGACCATTCTTTACAACACTGTTCAAGCTCTGTCAAGTTCCTTGGGGAGCGTTGATGGACAGCAATTTTCAAATCATGCCACAAATTTTCAGTTGGATTTAGGTCGGGGCTCTGACTGGGCCACTCAAGGACATTTACCTTTTCGTTCCTTAGCCACTCCAGTGTAACTTTGACTGTGTGCTCTGAGTCGTTGTTATGCAAAAATGGTGAACTTCCGTCCCAGTTTCAGCTTTCTTGCAGAGGGCAGCAGGTTTTTCTCAAGGACTTTTTTGTGCTTTGCTCCAACCATTTTCCCTTCTATCCTGACAAGTGCCCCAGTCGCAGTCAATGAGAACCATCCCCATAACATGATGCTGCCACCACCATGCTTCATAGTAAAATATCATGAACTGTGAGATCTCTGGTGGTTACAGTACTTTTGCTGGAAGGCAGTATCAAAATGCCATATTTTTTTTTTTATCAAAGTGCACTTCTCATGGTGTAAGGTGCATAGTTGTTGACTCCTACACTCTATGACTAAGGAGGGAAAATGTAAGGTTTAATACTTTTAACAACCCAGCTGGGAAGATGCAGTGCTGGAGCACAGGGAGGCCAACATGCAGAGGCAATTGCATGGAGCCTTTTAAACCACAGAGTTTAACCCTGACCTGCTTTTCCAATTCTGTTCATTGCATTTATTAAGGGTCTCATCCTACTGAGCTGTGACATTGGGAGGCAGGGAACAAAAGACATACATCTATACAACTAAGCTTCTGGAAGCAATGAAACAAGCTTTGTGACAAGATCAATTTAATGTCAAACGCTTAAGGTAAAATAGTAATTGCTAGATAAGTCCAGCTCTGTCGAGCATTACAGCCACATGCATTTTATTTGAATCAGTGTGGTAGAAGGAAATCTATATATTGAAGCTGCAAGTTCTCATCAGGAGGCATAAGTATTTTTAGCTGCAGGGACACAAGTATAAAACCTGCTCGTCATGCTGTTATTCTGAAAATGAAATAGTTTAACTCCTGCAGCAGCTTCAACAGTCAGAGACTAATAATGCCATCTACAAGCTCTGCTAAAGCTTAGGAAGAAAGACGAATAAAAATGTCTTAGATTTTTATTAAAGTGATTGTAACAAACAAAATAATTCCATTAGCTACATATTATCAAATGTGCAGTTGTGAATGAAACACGTGTTTTAGTAAACATACTTTTCTTTTATATATTTATTTTTATTTGGCAGACCCCTTTATCCAAAGTGACTTACAAGTGTTACATGTTAGTACAGGGTTACAATTGCAGTCTACAAGTGCAGTCTGAACAGGTGAGTTTGAGGCAGTTGAAGGCAGGAAATATAGTTGGCCAGGAGTAAGGAACAAAGGTCAGTCAGGTAGTGGTGTGACGGTTGAGAATATGGTGGGGTCAGGGTGTGTTCAGGTAGGGAGAGGGGTTCTTACTTGGTCATTTCACCTGAAATTAACCCCTAACAAAAGTCAAGGTCATCAACGACACTATAGAGCCCACATCGAGAGGGCTCTTTCGCTATTGGAAAACAATTTATTTCTTTATTTTCTCTTTAAAACTTTAATATTTACCTTGAACTTCTGATATTTCACCAGGTAACATTCCGCTGAGGAAAATAGTCCCTAACAGAGCAGGTTTTTATTCACCAGCCGCAGTTCTTCAAGCTGTTGTGGTGTGGGTCTGTGACTGTGGGGGAAAAAAAAACTTTAATAAACAGCTCTGGAAAGCCACCAAGATGCTGTTATAATTTCCGAGGTGCGCAGCAAAGGCTTATGCTGCTCTTTTTAAGCATGATCTCCGAAACCCGGCACTGTTTATTCATTAATTCATTCATTTAAAAACGCTAGCTTAGAGGCTTGCACCAGTGATGCGATAGCAGCATCTACTGGTGGAAAATCAGCCAAGCCAAGTTTATCTGCCTCATGCAGGCTGTACAGCGCTCCCAAGGAACATGAAGCAGCAGGCGCTGTAGCCAGGGGACCCCAGGATGAATGCACCTCAAAGAGGACATCCAGGTGTACCGGAGGAGACATTTGAGAGAGCGGGACCGTCCTCAAAAATTGAGTGTTTTCGATTGTCATCTACAGGCCATGGAACATTCAAAACGTCAATGGCTCTCTTAATCAGTGGCAAAAGCTCTGCTGATAGTGGCACCTGTGCTACTAGTGTTGCACTATCCAAGTCACCTTCCTCAGAGGGGAACTCCCGATTGACTGCCTCATCAGACGCCGTGATAGACGGCAGATCCTCTTGTTGCCATTCTGTGTGTACTACACCTTGTGAGTGTAATGGTGCATTCGTGCAACAGCTCAGCTAACATGTTTCCCTGTTGGGAGACTGCCTCCCAGAGCTTATCCAGCTGCTCAGTTGTCTGATCTATGAGATCAGTGGCTCTTTTTTCTCCTCTTAGGCTTGGGAGCCGGAGGGGGGAGGAGAAGATGAGGAGGACCATGAAGCCAGTCTCCTACTTGTTCTCCTATTTTCCCTAGGCACAGAGCTATACACAGAGGCACAGAGAGGATACAACCTGTCCTCTGTGGGGAGACCTTTCTTGCATATGTCGCTCGAATGAAACCCCGGCATAATGTAACTGCAGTGGTGCGCAATACAAACAACCTTGAACTGCAATTGCTATCAGTATAGCCTATATTACTAGTATCAACGTAACACCTTTTGTAGTGCACAAGCCCAGTACACACAGTACAGTGCAACAGGACTTTTTTTTTTCAGTGCACAGAGACAGTGCACGTACAGTGCAGTACAATATATATGATGGTGGTAGCCAGTCTGGGACCTACAGTTACCACAGGAGTGATATAGGGATGCCCACCTGTAACGCTTTTTGGCTAGCCAACAGATTGAA
This sequence comes from Polyodon spathula, assembly GCF_017654505.1. Classification (NCBI taxonomy): domain Eukaryota; kingdom Metazoa; phylum Chordata; class Actinopteri; order Acipenseriformes; family Polyodontidae; genus Polyodon; species Polyodon spathula. The sequence continues at coordinate 62,529,296 of NC_054537.1, forward strand.
ACCCAAGGAAAGCCTACTGCTAGAGCCCTAACAGTCTTCACACTAAATCTGCAAGCAGATCTTCATGTGGTACAGAGACACTGTGGGAAAAGCTGTAAGCAGATTGACCCAGCGTGCACATCTCTTCTCACACAAAACATTAATTGATCAATTACCGATATTTACCTGATATTATAGATTCTACTGTAACATTTCCAGGTCTTTATTTATTTTGTTTCTTTTTATTTCTTGCCTGCCTAAAAATAGCACTTTCTTTTCTATGAGTGTGTTGGATTTGAACAGCTGACTCTCACAAATGTCTATTGAATGGTTGTGCTAAATGAATACATGAATTTGTGAAATCCAGCCGCACCACTGCAAGACACTTTTGAGACTATTGAAAATAAAGCAATAGCAAGACATTGGTTTCTTTAGCTTATACTGAAGCATACATTTCAAAGCTCCAGCGCCAATGCAGTCATTTTACAGTCTGTAAAAAAGAACGCAGGTGACACAAAAAAAAAACTGTTGAACATTTATTGATCACTTCTGCTGTCCAAACAACATGTTGTAATGTTTTTTTGCACACTTTGTATTAGGAGGATCAATCTGTTTTGGGTTACTGGGGAGCGTGGTCTAGCATGTTCAATTTTTAAGCCTGGCTGCTTGCTATTATGTGGTCTTTGCATAAAAAAAGTATTGTGAACCAGTACCAACACCAGTATAAACTTCATTGCATTACTTCTGTTACAGTACATAAACCATAATATATTTAATGGTTTGCTGAGTGTGTCACTCGTAATTAAGAAATATATTGCATCATTTTCTGCAAAAATGTCTTAAGCTTGGCCGGTTTTTAAATACATTTTTAAATTGGAAGAATCAATCATAAATTAATTAATCTACACTTCTGCGTAACACAAGAGTCCTAATAGCTTGAAAAAAAAAAATCTACTTTTCAGTCAGCATCGGAATAGTAAATCCTGCTCTGCAATCGGAAGTGTTTTGTTGTTGATTTGATTCCATATTGATTTAGATTGTTTACAAATTTGCCACTTGGATATACAACACCGTAGCGGATATTTTAACTTAATGTTGATTAGCTAGGGTAAATTAAGTAAACTACATATATTAGTATTGTGATACCTTAATAGGTATTATATCTTCACAGTGCTCAGTTAACATAATTTATATGCACAATGACATTTAATAAATCTGCATATATTTACCAAAATTTGATTTAGAAATAAGTTGAAAAGTCTTGGAATAAAGTTTTGACTCCTTGAGCCTGATTTTGATAACACGAGGGCAGCGCACAAAATCATTGCGGTAGTGCTGCAGGGAGTGGTCTGTTCGAAGATGGTGATTTTGATCAAATTTAGCGCCCGACGCAACCGTAATCTGACACAATGTCTTTGCCTTACACCAGTCACTGCAGAGTGGTAGATGAAATCTGTTGCCCAATCGTGAGGCAGTAGCATTCCCTTTTAAGAAGCTGTTTGCGCTGGCACAGGACACTCGGCATTGTTGAATTGAGCAAAAGCATAAGCAGTGCTACCTCTGTGTTTTTGGTGTCCGGCATGGAAGAGACACCATCGCACCATAAAGTGGAATTTGGCAATCTGCAGACAATGAAAGGAACGCTTCATGCCACAGGACTTGATATTTTTGCAGGAGGTTGACAATAAATATGACACAAAACATCAAGAACCCAGGACAAATAAGGTGAAAGAGGCATGGGAACAAACAGCTGCATCTATGAATGCTTCTTTGGCTGGCATCCGAAGAACTGCACAAAAGTGCCGAAAACGGTTCAACGATGTCTGGCAGAGAAACAAACACAAATTATCATCTGCTCGCCAGACTGCAGTATCTACAAGTGTGGGTCCGTCTGTCATGCCCCCCCCTGTAGTTGTTGTAAACGCGTAATATCACAATTCAGTTTTTCCATTTCAACGAGTAAAAACAAAAACATATTTTTGCATTTATTTATTTGTATTTATTAGTAATGTATATACTGACCTGTGTTTCCCAAAATTAACAGAGGCATTATCAGCTATATAAGATGACACCCAGTTTATTCTAAGGCCGTTTTCTTCAATAATATTTTAAATGTGTACAGCAATGGCCTTGTTTGTTATAATGGTAAAATGTTTGCTTTCTTCTGCTGGGGGGGGTGGGGCTGGGTGGGAATAACGAACAGTTACTGGCAAAAACTTCCTATTTCCCTTATTAGAGGCGTCTTAGGCCAACTGAAAAAACCCCTGCCAATTAAAAATCATTAAGCAAAAGATTTTGGTGCCAAAACATTCTCCATAGTACTGGTTGCTTTTGTCCATCCACAAGTAATTTTTCTTGCAATTTCTGAGTCCTGTAAAAACCTCTAAAGCATTTTGTTTCCACAGTCTTGACTAGCATAACTTAATTGATGAGCCACGCTCTGGTAAATTTCTCCAATTTCTGCTGCCATTACTAGATTTTCTTAAGGTGTGTAATCTGAGGTGTTCGCTACTGGTACTGATTTTTCACAGTTTCCTTTTGTGCATTCAGCGTGGATGTTAACCGCACATCTCCCTTCTTATTTAACCGACAATGCTTGATGACACAAAATGCATTCTGCTGGAAATTCATTCGACTTTGCGAAGCCAGTTTTTATAATCAGGGTCTTTACACCAGTCGTCATTGTAACAACAAAAGTACTTTTGTTTTTATGGTATCTTTGGAGCTGCTATGATTTGAAGAACCCTCGCCGTTGTCCATTTTGTGTTCTCTTTTTTTTGAAAGTGCAAGGCAGCTGCAGTGTAGCGTAGACTAAGAGACAACGCGCATGAACGTGCCCGCTTGCATGCGTATGTCTGTTACGGCTCACAGACTTAACGTAATGACATAGTCGCATTACCACAGCATTTTAAACACTGGCTGGACTACTGTATAAATTGGATTCAAAATTAAATATTAATTTTCAGAATGCCCTGATTTGTCTCACGGGTTGCTCTCAACAGCCTCCTGGAGATTTAAATTTAATTGACGTTGGTTGCACGCCAATTGCGATCGTCTCAATAATCAACCGTGTTATGTTTTCTTTTTTTTTAATTTAATAGTCGCCAATTAGTTTTTTCTTATCTTCTCCCCAATTTAGTAGTGTCCAGTTATTTTTTATTTTTTTTTTTTTAGCTCAGTTCACCGATACCACCCCTGTGCTGACTCGGGAGGGGCAAAGACGAACACACGCTGTCTTCCGAAGCGTGTGCCGTTAGCCGCCCGCCTTTTTACACACTGCAGACTCACCGTACAGCTACTCCTAGCTACAGTGTCGGAGGACAACGCAGCCCTGGGCAGCATATAGGCAAGCCCGCAGGCGCCCGGCCAGAACACAGGGGTCGCTGGGGCACGGTGAGCCGAGGACACCCTGGCCGACCTATTTCTAGTCTCAGTATTTTACTGTGAAGGTCTTCATTTTTTGTGAGATTCCAGGAAAAACTTGTGAAGTCAACGGCCATTTACACATGTAAACACAAGTTTCTTGTGAAAATGTTAATTAGCTTGTTCAAGTCCTTTCCTAAAGCTGCTATAGAATTCACATGGGAATATGCAAATTACTATGCATCGTGGGCTTGTGAGGCAGCTTGATGCAATGCACAAAATGAACATTGTTTAACCCACTCTTAAAATCAAAAGTGGTGTTGAATTTTTGTGACTTGTTTCTTGTGAGTCAACAATACTACTCAATATTCCATTTCTTTATTAAGCAGAAGCAGTTATACAAGTACAAAGTATAAAGAGATGCAAAACAAGCTAATGAAAGAAAATGTGATACAAAATAAAAGTTCACCGTCAGATTACAAAAATAAAGATAGCTGTGCATCTCTAATAGCAGCCGTTTTACAATTCTTGTTGAAGGCTGAGGTAGCTGTTCCTCTGCTTGATTGAGAACCTCTTTACGGTCCTGGCAGAGATTGTGCAGGATACAGGAGGCTGTAATAATTTGGGGAATAAGCTTGTGGTTCACTTCAGTACCCTTCAGTTGTATGTATGCCCTCCCTTTCAATAGCCCAAACGCCTGTTGAACGACCACTCTGAGGATTTGGCTCAGTTTATTATTAATAAATATCTAACAAAGCAGTGTGGGCGACAACACTAAAACATAGTTTTAAAAAAGCAGGCCCTATCCATCGGCAAATCAGATCTTTAATAACCATTTACGTTAAACACGATGACATGTGGATTCTTTCTCATGAAACTTTTCTCTGCTCATGTAAACAGTATTGTGGGGACTTTCATGGTTAACAGCACAAGAATCTAAGTGAGCCGTCAGCATGGCTAATTTAAATCTGCCCCCCGTCAGCATGGCTAATTTAAATCTCTGCCAGGATGTTACGCTGGGGTTCTTTGTGACTTCCTTGATGATATTTTGGTAGGACGACTGCTCCTGAGTAGAGCGACTGTGGTCTTGAACTTTCTCCATTTGTCCGACAGTGAATTGGTGGAGTCCCAAATCCTTACAAATGGTTCTGTAACCCTTTCTAGATTGATGAACATCAATAACTGTTTTTCTGAGGTCCTCAGAGATTTTGTTTGATTGTGGCATGACGTGTTCCCACACACCTATATGGTGAAGACCAAACTCACAAAGTTTCTGATCTTTATATAGTGTGAAGATCTACCTAATGATTTAAACACCTGATTCTAATTATCCCCTTAGTTGAGCTGATAAAACCAGTGGTTCACTTACTTTTTCACATACCCTGAGTCGTAGTTACTCATTGTTTGTCAAATTCATACATCATTTTGTTTCAAAAGACATGCAATTGATTAACATAAACCCTATTGGATATTTAAGAAAAGACTAATTTTGATTCAAGAAGGCTGTCATGGAAATTCCATAATTATCATTGGTGTTCACAAACTTTAAGTTCTGTCTTTATGTTCCTCTTCTCTTGTTTCTCCACGTTTCACTTCCTTCCAATAAGCCTGCCTGAGATGGCTCTTACAAAAGGCAAACGCAGCACAGTGCCAGCTTTGTGCCGCATCAAATTCACTTCACAATGAAATGTTAATGACACTGTGCTTCAAAAGTTATGCCAACACTGGCGCTAACCTTAAAAGACTGTGCAAAGCATGGCTCCAGAATTGAATTCCAGTGCAAAAAAAGTTTATAGCGACTTTGAGCTCCAAAAATCGTGCCCAAACGACCTTTGCGATAGCACCACTACTTTGCGACGTCATGTAAATCTCTCCTCTTGTGGTGAATGGCTTTGCAAACAAGGTCGATTCAGTGGAAGATTTGAGGTTTACTTTTACATTTCCTGGTGATTTCTTCAAAGAAAAGAATTCCTGTATGTGGTCTTTTTAGATAGTAGGTATGGATTTCCAGCATGAAGCTGTCCATTCCAACAAACCCTGTCGTGTTTCAGCAGCGCAGAATTTGTGTAGAGCAGATGTTGAGGGAGTTTGTTTTGAATGTGTAGAGAGTTTTTTGAATGGTAAGAAAGAGAGAGTGTCTGTGACACAAGCAGTCCCTTTACAAACCTTAGGAAAACACAGTCCTTACACATTCTGGTCCATTATTGAACAGTTTGAAAAAACAGAATTGGTCATGTCTTCTTGAACACTCCCATTTTCTCCAGACAAAGCCTTGTAAAGTAGATAGCTTGGTCCCTTTACACTGTAATGGGACAAATACCTCCAAAGAGAGACTGTTTGTCTTAACCATACCATTTTTCTTTATTCAAAACAATTAAAAGAAGCTTGTGCTCACAGCTGGAAGTCTTTGAAGCTAGCATAAGTGGGGGGCTTTTCCTGGTTGTGAGAGAGAGACAGCAGTCTCTTTAATGCAGGCTTTAAGCCCTCCCAAGCCAGAAGAGACTTTGTGCACCCAGGTTTAGTTAAATCCTTATATTATCTATACAGTATACGACATTGTATATATTTTATTCTCCACAACACATAACCCCTCAGTGCTACAGTAGTCCTTCTGGACAATAAACACATTTCACTTTTTTTTTTCTTGGATGATGGTCACTTATTTTTCTTGGATGACTGTCTTACTAAAGACATTATTTACTATACCCAGTTATATTTCCTATTAGCTACTGACAGCTTGAAAAGAAAGCCAGCAGAAAAATAAAAAAAAAGATTAAGTTTAAGTTTTGTGTAGTAAAGAGTGCGTGGTTGTAATGCTTGTGTTCCAGAGCAACGCGGCTGCCAGGACCAAAAGCCTCTCTCTGCTCCCGCACGGCGGCTCCAACTCTGCATCGCCAAGCAGCCAGAGGCACCTGTCTCACAGTGGCACGCAGAGCATCGTCACCATCACTCACCACAAGTCTCCAGCGGCAGCAAGGAGGGCCAAGAACCAGTATCCAGGAGGGCTCCTCGAAGTCAAAGAGGTAGGAGATGGACTGCTTCCTGGACTCAGCAGTGTAGTGAACATGACGGCAGCAAGCGGTTTGCTTCGAATAAAATTTACATCTGCTTTTGAAAATGAGGGTTCTGACTAGCTTGAAATAATTTATTTAATCAGTTTTACCATGAAACAGTCAAAATCAAAGATGAAAGTGAGTTTTGTGCAGATTTCCAATTGCAATGTCATCCAGAAAGGTCTGTGTTCTCTGGAAAACATTTTCAAGAGTCTTGTTATTGGTAGGTGGTAAGGTAGCTTGTCTGTGAAGATGGGCAAGCAGCAGGAATAACATATGAAAGACTTGGACTCAGGGAGGTGGTTAAGAGTTGGGGAGCAGACTTTTATTTTCCATAATAAACAAATGAAACAAAATTCAGAACCAAAGGTACTGACCTTTTAGGTAGGGTCAGGAGCTTGTAGTAGCAGATCAGTTATTCAGTTTAGCCAGACTACATTCCCATTTGTTCAGGGATAGGGAGGGTGTTTTGACACTATCCCTGCCGAATAAAACAAAGAAAATGTTTGCTAATCTTTTGAGAAACAGGATAGGGTAACAACAACACAGCAGGCTTCCGAGTTTTAGGCTGGCATTTATTAGAATTCACTTTTCTCCCAATAATGATAAATTGGATCAAAAGGTCAACCTTTCTGCAATACAATTTGCTAGAGTTTACAGTTGAATTACATCAAAGTTCCATCAGAATTACTAAATGAGGGATGATTAGTACTTAGTCAGCAGTTCACATTATCAGAAGTTATGGTTGGCAAAGGGTGCACATATACCTGTTAAAATTAGAGAAGCCAGCCACCCCACATTGAATTCCCCTCTTGTAAAATACAAAGTAATTGCATTAATCTGATTGGAATGCGACAAATTCAGTACCTGGTTTAGTATTATAAGGTGGTATTTTGAAGCTCTTGCCAGGGTTTAAATAGATGGCTTTTTAGATCTTAGAACTTTGTTAAAGTAAATAAATAAATATTTATATTTCTTGAATTGGTAAAGGAAAAACCACAGTTGAGCTTCATTGGTACTGATTCAGGTACCTGTTATACAAGGGTAGAGTCTTTTAAATATGGAAGAATTTGTCCAACCACATTGTTAGTCCCTGTAAAAACAATTTCATGACTAGAAATACTTAAGATATTACATTTTTTAAATTGTGTTGGGTTAACATTTTGCTCTGTGATTCCCTTTAGTATATACAGTACAGTAGTCCTTCAAGAAACATTGGACCTGTGAAATGTGCTTTATCTAGTCTGAGAGAATATTGTAACAGATATTGACTTACAAGTCACCCCCTGCACATTATGCTGATTTGCTTATGTCTAGCACAGTCCTCAAGCTGGATTTGTATTACTGTAGTCCCTTGACCAGTAGTGACAGTGATGCATCCATCCTCAGAAAATATCTGGCAATCAAGTTCTTTAGCATCTTTTTTTAACAGGTGGTTAGACTTTCCCTGATTCCATTAATTTAATAAAACTGGAAGAAAACAAACTTTCTTTACACCTCTGGGGATCCTGTAACCCTTAAGACATGTGTTTGTCGAATCATTCTCTTTTAATTAACCTATAAAGTGAAAAGTGACATAGTGTCTAGAGTTTTTGTTCAGGGAGTCTGTTAATAAAAAAAAAAGAAAAAAACTAGTGATGGGCACCAGTATTGATATTTTGAATGATATTGATATCGTTCTGTATTGAAAATAATTTCCATATGGCGGCATGCTTTTTATTGCTAATACTGCTACAAATGCAAACGGAGTATAATCAAGTTTATTTTATGTTAAGATACAACAAACCATGTTCGTCTCGTAGCCAAACACCACACTGTGATGTATTCCCATAAAAACAGCAGCAAGTAATTCAATGAACCAAACACTTTGTTAAAAGAAAACATGTAACTCGAAGTAGTATAAGCTCACTGTAAGACGGCCATTTTATCCATCTGCTCCTCTAATGCAGTTCCGCGTTCCTGTATGTAAAATTTCCAGTAGATGGTGCTATACTCCTTTTTAGGTATAAAGGTAAGACACAACACACACACAGGTACCAAACGCTATTTGCATGCTGTATTAAACACTATTGGCCATCGGTTTTGCATTATTTTGAGATCTACGCATGCGTCAGTGGTTCATTTTTCAATTTGTCCGTGTAATTACTTGTGCTATTATTAATGTGTTTTTTAAATGTCAAGATTCGGTATTGTAAATGAGATGTACTTTTAAAACATCAAAACACATTTCCAAAATAATACAAAATTCGGCATGACATTGTACTTAATAGTTTTTGAACTGTTGTGAGTCAGCATTGATACTCAGCATCTGAAGATTCAGTTACTTCTGGATTGGCTAGAAAATGAACAAGTCCGAAGTCTGTTAAATGAAGTATAGAAATATTTTGGTTTTGAGGTGGCTGATGAAAGAATAGTAAAACAATATAACAAGACCTGTTTTTTCTCCATGGATATTGTGAATGTTATTGTTAATGTCAATATACAGTGCCTATAGAAAGTCTACACCCCCTTTCAGAATTTTTCACATTTTGTTGCCTTATAGCCTGGAATTAAAATGCATTAAAAAAAAAAAAAAGTGGGAAGAAATCCTCATTTAAATGTATGAAACTCTTGAGACACTGACACAACAAAATGTGAAAAAAGTTCAAGGGGTTGTAGACTTTCTATAGGCACTGTATGTATATATCTTTGATATTGCAGTTGTGTTGGTGTATTTGTCTGTGTTTTGGAAAACTTCAATGTTATTGCTTTTATAGATATTGAAATACGTGCACGATATTGATACAGTTTACATATCATTGAAACTATTTTCACCACTTTTTGTAACGTGTTAAAAACACATTAGTAAAGAGGGGGGAATAAGCCTTTGTTTTGTGTTTATACAATATATTTTGGCTTTCCATTTTACTTTTATTTTTAACACAGTGAACATGTATTAAATTTGCCAAGATAAATAAAACAGCTTTTACAGTAGGCTGGATATGACAATTCAAGTGAACAATCACACCAGCTGTTCAGCTCACAAAGGCTGCCTATAAAATGAAAGCGAATATTAACTTTTGGGACATCGACACCTGGGGTTCATGTGCTGTATAACGTTAACTGCTGCAGGGACTGTTGAAAGCAAAGCCCTTTCAGCGATAATGATTCTCCTGTAGCCGGGTCAAAATCCCTCTTTTACACACAAGTTTTCGATGACTGCTCATTACTCCCAGGAGCCCATAGTTAAACAGCGACTATAGGCTTTCATTCAATAGTTAATCCAACAATATCATGTTTCTGTTTGAGACCAGCAGTTTTGGATTGCTTTTCCTTACGGTTCTGCTGGTGGTATCCTGGGTTAAAGTACATGTTGAAGGATGATTTCAAATAATGAGAAAACTGCAGTTTGCCAGCCCCCACTTGTTCTGTTAGCATTCTAAATATTTTGGGTTCACATGCATCATACTGGTTTTTATGTTCACGTGTAGCACCTGGATTTTAATATATTTTAATTGCAGCTGTTCTAATGCATTCGATTATCTGTATTATTTATTGGTAATTGTCTGTTTGTCTTTTGATATCTATGATGCAGTTGTTAATCCAAAGCTTGTGACTGAAGTTGATCATTTAGTGACCTCTTTCAAATGTAAAACTAGCAGTTTCACGGTCTTTGTGAGAAAATAGAAAACGTATTTGAACATTGGGGTATTTGAATATGAAACTACTTTTAGAATTGTAAAGCCCCTAGAGTTGCCTTGGAATAAATTCTAGATAAGGCAATTAGCAAAGAACCAAGGCAGAGGATCTGAAGGTCAGGCATCTGGCAGAAATAGAGCATGCTGATCATACACACAGAGTGTTACACAATCTAGATTTTCAAAGTTTTTTGGTTGCTAGAAAATGTTCTTTTGACATGGTATTGCCCCAAATACTGTCTTACTATTTCACACTTTGTGTAGTAACAAGACTAAAATGTAATGGTCGGAGGCCATGCCCCATTGGGAAAGTAAAGACAGAGTGAAAAGTTCACAGCAGTTTGTTTCTGTTTCAGTACTTGGGTATTATTTTTCACAGAGAGAAGTGATGAGTCACTGTTCAACAAAGACCGTCTTTGTAAGGGGCCAGGTGAATGGTTTAATTTAAATTCACTGTGCCCAATGTAATGTAGAAGGTTCTTCAGAAAAAAAAAGATAACCAGGTCCTGGAGAGAATGGTGTTTGTGGAGCTGAACCAAAACACCGGCAGTGTGTCAGAAGGCACGATTTTGAAGGAGGGACGGTCATCGGGAAAAGGAATTAAATCGAGGTCTCGTGTCAGGGTTCTCACCAGGCCTTTTCAGCCAGCAAAGTGGTTGTCGCCGCCTGGCTGGAAAAAAACGATCTGCCTGTCTTGCAGATGCTACTGTGCCTTCAACAATAAGGATTGATTGCGCTTCTAGCAGACTATATCACTTGCGCGTTGCTGAGTGATAAACATCTTGGAACGACATGAAAAGCTGTGTTACGTCTTGACACAACATTTAACCAATCAGAGAGTTGAAGGGGCTGGTTTTCTGTGTCAAGCACTTCAAGAGGCTAAAATGCTAAAAATGATTGCTAAAAAAATAACCAGTTATTTTCAAATAAAAAATAGTGACAATGAATGCAGGCGTTCAAAATAAGCCGCCGTTCGGCTCAATCCACCGCCTAATATTATATTAGCGCCAGCTACTTTATTAAAAAGATATTAAGATTATTTTTGGGTATTATTATTCAGTCCATTTTTCGTCGTATTAATGTACTGTAAGGTGATTTATATAGTACATAATAGCTATACATATGCACCAAAAAGCATATTCCTTTTGCTGTGATAGAACAATATGTACCCAGGTGCTTGTGAGAGATATTTGGGGTTCATTTATAGAGCCTGTAAGCTTTTAAGAAAAAAGGTGTGATGGGGATTTCAGCTGTTGTCAGCTGACGTACAAATTCTCAAATGCACAGGTGCTGGATTATTACACTGCGGTTTAATGCAACAGTTGTGATGGTGACAAAATGTGTGTGAGTACTGTTGTGTTAAAATGAACAGTTGCATTAAAAAAATGTAGAATAGCGAAAAACAAAAATAGGCGTGCATTACCAAAATGCCCTGAAAACTTAACATTAAAGAAAACAATTTAAATGAAGCAATAAGCTCAACAATTAAGCTAAAAAAGAAGTGAAAAGGTTACCGTTTTTTTGTGTGAACTCCAATAAACCTATGTTATCTTTCCCCAGTCAAATCATAGAGTGCCTAAATGAGCACGGTAATTTACCATGATAAAAAACAGAAAAAGAATGTAGAACATAAAGTGCAACCAGATCTAGTCAACGAAATTATTAAAAATGTTTTTGTCATATTATCTATTTAAGGTAAGGCAAGTTTATTTTTTCTGTTAAAAGTGCTCCTCGTTATAATGTTCTGCTGCAGGCTGTACAGAATTCCTGGGGAGAACCCTGCGTCTCTTACTGCTCTGAAGAACAGTAGGTGTGCTAGTCAGGTACAACTTAAGTGTGCATGTACTGTCAAGTTACTATACATATTGTGATAGAAAAAAAAAAACACCCAAGCATTTTGGAAAGTGACTGAAAACAATGCATAAAAAGTGAAAAGAAAAGAAACAATTTGCATAAGCCCTAGTTATGTTTTAATTCTGAAATCTTGAGCCTTGTAAGGGGTGATTCTAATTAAGTGTATGCTAAAAAGCTGGAATTGTGTAAAATCCTAACATTATCCCTTGACTGTAGCGTATGAAGCTATTTACATTTTCTTGTATATGTACATTTTCTCCCCATTTCAAGGGCATAAGTAAGAATATAAAATAACTCCCTCTCGATAATGCACATATAGTGAAGCAAAAATGTTACTTTCCGTGAGTTAACCTTGCATAAAGCACCATAAGGTCAACGCTATATTTGTAACATTCCTGCTCGTGGGTCATTTTAATTAGCAGTTTTTAAACTGTAAATAGCCTGGCTAAATGGTGGTCGGGACTTCAGTTTGACGCGACAGACAAGCAAACCAAGTGCGAGAAGGAGAGCAGGTCGGGCGAGGGGAAGAGGGAACGGGCTCGTCCCAGGTTCGGTTGCCGGAGCGGGACTGAAGCGAAACTGAAGCATCTTGTCTCCTGGAGAATGCTGCAGCACCTCTTGCAGCAAAAAAGTAAATTAGAAAGATAACCACGTAATAGACCTAATATTTATTTAGTTATAAAACAAATGCTGAATAAGATATCTGTATTATAAAGTGTCAGCGCAGCTTTTCTTCAGTTCAGATACTATATTAAAAGGGAGAGACAGAAACGGAAGTTAGACTGAGAAGCTGTTTACAGTTTGAACAACACCGGTACTGTGTGTACTGTTGAAATATTGCATGAATCTCTAGTATAGAGAATTGGGGGGGTATGCTGTAGGAGCGTTATATTCTGAGGCGTGTTATAATTAATAGCCTTATAGTGAGGGAGCACTGTATATCAATATCAGTGCTAACATTATAGAGGCATTCATTATTTCTTCGCTCGCTTCATTTGTTTCTTGACAAGTTCATAAATTACGAGCAGAGGCAGGTTTTGGATGTTCTGTCAAGGGAGAAAACAGACCAGAGCTTTGCTCCCTCTGCAGCAGTTAAATTTGGGTTTAATGCCATGGACAAGTATTAACCTCTTCCAGGCAGTTTTTTACAACCTGAAAGCGAAACAAAATGATCAGCTTTGACTAGCACTGTTGTAGATGAGATTGAATACACTTTGATTCTTTTTCTTCAGGTAAATGTACCCCAGAAAAACCTGAAAAACATGTGATATATATATATATATATATATATATATATATATATATATATATATATATATATATATATATATATATATATGTTTGTATTGTTTTGCAGCGTGGATGGGAACATTACATTAAACATTCCATATTAAAAACTCGTGCAGCAGGTGGCCATCTCCCAAATTAAGTGATTAATTTATTGCTAATGGGAAGATGGTCACCTGCATAAATACCTGCAGCTCTCGGCAATCCAGGTGGGGTGTACGGAGAAGAGAGAGAGGAGAAATCAAAACAAAACGAAACTAAGTATAGGACCAGGGAAGGCGAATGCCCAGCCTCGTGATTTTGTTTCTTTTTAAATATTTTATTTGTGCTCTGTGAGCAAGTGTTTATTTTTTGTTTAAATATTGTATTTATTTTTGTGTTGAAAATAAAAAGGCGCACGCCGCACCTGTGAACTGCAGTACCTGCCTGTCTGTTTTTGTTCTGCCTTCCGGCCTGATGTCACCGCATATATTTATTCCGCTAATTTATTCCAAATACTTTGTTCAATTGTATTATATTTATTTAACCAGAACAGTGACATTAATGTGACGGAGGGTCATGTAAAAAAAATATATACTACGTGCTTCCCAGCAATTCCTGTTACAGCTTAACACTAGAACCGCCGCGGTTCTAATCATACCTGAAACTGCCAACAGCAGTCATTATGACAGTTACATTTTAAACAACAAAAGTGTTAAAATGAAAAACAAACTATCGGATACAACTCAAAAGTTACATTCAGACACAGCATATCAAACATCTGCACAGCCGAAACACAGAATTTAAGTGAACAATTAAACATAAAAGGGTTTGTTTTCTGTCTTGCCACATATAAAGCACTACTTAAAAAAATTAAAAACTATAATAAAATAAGTTCAAAAGAAACTAGTGTGTAAATAGATGTAAACAGGTATATGTACAAACAAAACTGTTTTTTTTTTAATTTAAGACGAAAGTAACATGTTTTCTTTCACGTGTGCCACTCGGTGCAGCACTGAATCCAGGTTGAGCTGCAGCAGCCTGCTGCTTTGCAGTTTTCTGATCAAAATGTTTCTGCCAAGTACTGTGGCTAGCTTCAAGATGAAATCTCTCCTACTGATATTTTCCCCCTTTGCTTTCGTTGTACAAAACTAAGTATTTGATGGCTGCTAAGTCCAGTAGAGATAACAGGCTTGTATATAAGAAATAAATTAAATAAAAATTAATACTTGTATTTAGGAAAAGTGTTAAACAGGCAACCAAAGAACTTTCAGACACACACAGTAATTTTAAATTTGAAAACCTCAAACTGTCAAAATGGCTGCTGTGGTAGTTCCAGTGTTAAAGACCTGAAACCTGAATAAGATATATCAAAGCTGCAGCTCTGGAAAAAATTAAGAGACCACTGCAAAATTATCAGTTCTCTGGTTTTACTATTTATAGGTATGTGTTTGGGTAAAATGAACATTTTTGTTTTATTCTATAAACTACTGACAACATTTCTCCCAAATTCCAAATAAAAATATTGTCATTTAGAGCATTTATTTGCAGAAAATGACAACTGGTCAAAATAACAAAAAAGATGCAGTGTTGTCAGACCTCGAATAATGCAAAGAAAATAAGTTCAGATTCATTTTTAAACAACACAATACTAATGTTTTAACTTAGGAAGAGTTCAGAAATCAATATTTGGTGGAATAACCCTGATTTTCAAGCACAGCTTTCATGCATCTTGGCATACTCTCCACCAGTCATTGATGTTGGGTGACTTTATGCCACTCCTGGCGCAAAAATTCAAGCAGCTCGGCTTTGTTTGATGGCTTGTGACCATCCATCTTCCTCTTGATCACATTCCAGAGGTTTTCAATGGGGTTCAGGTCTGGAGATTGGGCTGGCCATGACAGGTTCTTGATCTGGTGGTCCTCCATCCACACCTTGATTGACCTGGCTGTGTGGCATGGAGCATTGTCCTGCTGGAAAAACCAATCCTCAGAGTTGGGGAACATTGTCAGAGCAGAAGGAAGCAAGTTTTCTTCCAGGACAACCTTGTACTTGGCTTGATTCATGCGTCCTTCACAAAGACAAATCTGCCCGATTCCAGCCTTGCTGAAGCACCCCCAGATCATCACTGATCCTCCACCACATTTCACAGTGGGTGCGAGACACTGTGGCTTGTAGGCCTCTCCAGGTCTCCATCTAACCATTAGACGACCAGGTGTTGGGCAAAGCTGAAAATTGGACTCATCAGAGAAGATGACCTTACTCCAGTCCTCTACGGTCCAATCCTTATGGTCTTTTGCAAACCTCAGCCTGGCTCTTCTTTGCTTCTCATTGATGAAGGGCTTTTTTCTAGCTTTGCACGACTTCAGCCCTGCCCCTAGGAGCCTGTTTCGAACCGTCCTCGCCGTGCACTTCACCCCAGCTGCCATTTGCCATTCTTTTTGTAGGTCACTTGATGTCATCCTACGGTTGCTGAGTGACATTCGAATGAGTTGGCGGTCATCCCGGTCAGTGGAGAGTCGTTTTCGCCCTCTGCTGGTCTGTAGCTTTGTTGTCCCCAATGTGTGCTGCTTGACCTTGTTCTTATGAACCGCCGTCTTTGAAATTTTAAGGATGGAAGCAACCTGACGCTCACTGTATCCCTCTGCCAGTAAAGCCAGAATTGAACCCTTCTTTTCCTCACTCAAAACTTTCCTTTTCAACTCTTTGGGCATGGTCAATAGTTATTTTTTGATTCCAATTACTTTTGAGGTACTACTAGCACTGTTTTGCCATCCAGCTGGTCCTATTGCAAGAGGATAGTGATGACCACAGGAGTGGTTTTTATACTTTTCCTCGTTAAATAAGATTTGGTTCAGGTGATCCCCTAATCAGTACCTCATTCAGTAGAATGAGGTGTGCCTGTGTTGGAATTCAACAGACACTGGAATGGAATGACTGCCATACATGTAGAGATGCTGATTTAAGAAAAATTTGCAGTGGTCTCTTAATAGAACGGTCTCGACGCACACCACACATATTACATGAACACTTAGTGATGTTGTGAATTGTGTTCACCTTAACACAATTGAACCACACCTAAAACTTCCACTAACCAATGTGAACTTGATTGGATTAAACTTGATATATAGATATATATATATATATCTATATAATAGATATATATATATATATATATATACATAAATGTATGGCTTTTCCATGCATGCGTGCCTGTTATACCAGATTCCTGCAGCGCGGGAATCCACAAAGGATCTGGTTCGCTTGCTTCCCAAACAACCACCTCCAGTGCGTAAACCAGCGTCAAACTGACGCTCTAGGCCTCAGCGGTCTTAAAGACTGGCACAACTGGCTGTGGCGTCTGCCAGAGGTGAGGTTCAGAACTGGCCCCGGCTGCCTGCTATGGAGGTTCCGCTGCCTGGTGCAGAGACAGTGTCTCCACATCAGTGTTTTGGAGCTGCAGGCAGTTTACCTAGTCTTGCAGAATTTGTTGCAGGAGGCTCAAGGGACGTGCTTGTCCGTACAGACAACACAACAGTGGTGGCTTACATCAACCACCAGGGTGGCTTCAGCTAGGCCAGTCTCCATCGTGTGGCCCGCAAGCTTTTGTTGGGGGCACATGAGAACCTCTCACTACGGGCAGTACATCTGCCTGGGGTGACATGCCTACTCTCAAGGAGAGTCCTTGGTGCCTCAGAGTGGAGGCTTCACTCTGTGAAGGTGATGAGCCTCATTTAGGAGAGGTTTGGGAGAGCAGAGATAGATCTCTTTGCCACCCAGGAAACAACCCACTTTCCCCTCTGGTTCTCCAAAAATGGAGGAAGGGACCCGCTGCCAATAGATGCCTTGGCACACTAGTGGCTGAAGTAACTGGTGTATGCCTTCCCACCACTCGCCCTGCTCCCGCTGTGTCTGGAGAAAATCAGGTAGGACCAAGCCAAGGTGCTTCTAGTAGCCCCTTATTGGCCCAGGAGACTGGCTTTCAATCCTGATGCAGCTCCTGAGCGGCCAGCTGTGGAGACTGCCCAAGCTCCGGAATCAGTCAGGCGTGGGGGACCTTATGGCATCCTGACCCATCAAGCCTGCAGCTGTGGGTCTGGCCCCTGAATGGCTGCATTGAGCCATCTGGGGCTTTCTAATAAGGTCTTGCCATGAGAATACCAGAGCACCGTCCACGCGTTCCCAGTATGGGTACAAGTGGGGTGTTTTTTAGACGTGGTGTCTGCCTCGTGGGTTTGACACCACAATCTATCCCATGGCAGTTATATTACAGTTTTTGCAGAACCTTTTTGACGAGGTGAAATTCCCCTCCACATTTTAAGGTCTATCTGGCAGCCATTTCAGCTTGCCAGGTCAAAATTGGAGCTCACTTCTTAGCAGGCAATTTTTGAAAGGGCCATGACGGCTTCGACCGCCTATGAAGGACATTGTTCCTCGTTGGAGGTTAAACGTGGTGCTTAATGCAGTCATGAAGCCTTCATTTGATCCCATGCATTCAGCTGAGCTGAAATATTTATTGCTCGAAGTGGCTTTTTTGCGTGCTATCACCTCTGCAAACCGGGTGAGCGAGATACAGGCATTCTCTATAGCGAAAGCCTGCTTAAGAGGGCAAAACTAATCTTACACTCTGTACCAATCCTGCCTTTTTGCCGAAGACGATCTCAGCATTCCATGTCAACCAGTCTGTGGAATTGGAGGCTTTCCATCCAGCTTTCCAGTCTGATAGGGAGCGACGGCTCCATATGCTCTACCCAGTGTGGGCCCTGGCATACTACATTGACAGGATGAAAAGTTGGAGACAGTCCAAACAATTTGTCTGCTATGGAGCGTAGTCCCATGGCCAAGCCCCATCCAAGCAAGGCTGTCAGGACTGCCTATGAACTGGCCAACTTGCCCCCTCCTGAAAAGCTCACTGCCCATTCCACCAGGGGCATGGCAACTTCATGAGCTTTATTCCAGGCTGCATTTGTCAAGGATATTTGCAATGCAGCAGTGTGGGCTACTCACCATGCCTTTGCTAGGCTCTATAGACTTAATGTTGTGGATCTTCAAAACCCTTGTAGTATTCCAGTAATTCTGCAATCATGCCCTTGCAACAGCTTTGGTACACTTACCCATACTGTAATGGTTAAATTTCATACTTGATTCCCTGAATTAGAAATGTAACCATTAACCTTCAGGGTCGCTGTGTCCGTGATTGCAGCTTCGCTATATCTTATTCAGGTTTTTTTTTAAGAGGTAAATACCCATGCGGTAATGGTTACATTTCTATTTCAGAAAACCAGGGTTATGATAATAACCTAACGTTCTCAGCTATCAAAGGCCGAAATGGAGCAATGCAAATCTTAATGAAGCAAATTACCAATCTATTATTCATGATTTATTTATCTTAATGAACAGCAGGGTAGAAAGTGAGAAAGTAGAGAATGTAGGAGGAAAGTATTTTAGCAGTGTTGGCGACAAGATTCAAACTATTGCATCTGTCTTGCCACTGTAGTGGGGGACTCTTAACTACTAGTCCTGGGGACAAGTTTTAAAATATTTCCAATATGTGTGCTGCTAATATATGCTATTCAATCTGATTTGCTGTTTTCTGTTCAAGACACTTGTGAATTGCTTCATAGAAAAACCTCCAGTTCTGTCTTTGGTGTATCCAAATATCACTTAATAGAAAACAGGTCATTTACAGTAGTCACCTTTTAAGCCGACAAGATTTTTTTTGTTTTTTTGTAGTGTAAATGCAGCTGGTCCAGCCATCCTAGAAGTGGCTTGCTCCAAAGGGGACTCTGATGACTTTGGTCTGTTTTTTGTTCTACTGTGAACACAGAGGTCCCTGAGACGGCTCACGTTTTCCACGTACACTCGGAGGCAACGCCCCCGTTGTCAGTCATACCGGCACAAACAACAGCAACAGGAAGTTGTAATTGTTACTTGGAAGGCAGAACCAAAAAATATATTTGACAGAACGGAGACAGAGGCAGAGGATTAAAAAATACTTTTATATTTGTGCTATAATATGAAAAAAAAAATCATGTAACAATTCATATGGGATAAGTGTGAAACAAGCCTAGTTGCCATGAAATATTTATTGTCAGAAATATAAATTTTTACACATCTCTACAAACGTAACCTGTGATCGTATTTAGATACAAATTAATATTAGGAAATGTTCGGTTTTGTGGGTACCTCTAGAATTAAACAAGTCATTACATTACGGCACTAACAATTAGATAACTGGGGTTGTCCCAGTTTTCAGCATTATTTTTTTGTTCCTGTCGGAAACAAAATTGTTATAGTCCTGGTTTTGCTATTGTATTCACATTGTGTTAGCGCCATTCAAAATAAAGTAAACAATCTGATGCATTAGGCTGTGTTTAATAATTCAGATTATGTGTATATCACCTGTTTTAAATGGCAATAAGTCATCAATTTTTTCTAATCTGTTTTTTGTACTTTCAGTATGTTTTGATTAGATGACAATAGAAAACAACAGATTATGATCTGCAATAAATACACCCAATCTTTATTTTTTTAATTATGACTGTTATTTTAATGGCATCAGTGAATTGAAGAAAAACAAATAAGGTCCCCATTTTTTACTCTAGAAATCTGTTAAACCCTAGATATATAAATATATAGCTTCTGGTCCAAGAGCACTTTAAACAAAGGACTGTATTTAACTCCTAGAAGGAGTAAATACAGTATAATTGTAAATCTAAAAAAACTACTCACTTCTAAATCTTTTGTAGTCATTTTTGTATTACTTTAGTATAAATACTTGTTAATTTGGATTCATATGTTGTTTTTTTCTGACTTTATGTGAACGAAAAGACACACATTTGCCTGTTTTCCCATTGGAAATAGTGATATTTTGAAATATCACTGTCCTGGTCACAAAAGCAAAGTCTGTGGGGAATAATAGCCATTTTCTATACTTTTGAGGCATAACCAATTAGGAAATAATGCTTACCAGCCAGGAACAAAAAAAAATAATAATATTTGTTACACGGTGTAATTGAACATTTCTGTACTGTGGCTGTCCATACTGGGATATGGAAGCACTGAAGCGCACATTTAAATAACAAATAAACAAAATTAAAATAAAACAATTATACAAAACAAAATGGCCAAAACAAACAGACACGGAACAAAACAAGTACTGTGCTAGTCTAAACTAGCACAAGTAGCAACTGTTGTATTTCCTGGTTTCTTTTGCTTTACCTCCCGACTCGGGTTCCGCCTCAGAACACACTCAGCCCCGTTCAGCCGAAGCAAGTTTTTGTATTGAGTGGCTGTCCTCAAACTGGCAAGCAGTTAGCCAGTGTGAAGACAGCCACGTTCTACACAAGTATGTCTAGCAGGGAAGGTTTTTTTTTTTTTTTTTAAAAACACCCTCCCTGCTAGCAAAACATCAATAAATAATTTTTAACACAAATGCATTTAAATCGTAATACAAAATACACACGGGCAGGGGTGTACCCCGTCACAACACTCAATAGCGTGACTGTTTCCTATGACTTTAACATTGTTTACATGCATGGATTACGAGAGTTGTAGTTTTCCTCTGCATTTCTGCTGATTGGAAACACCTTTCGCTGTGTACCAGATAAAGTACTATACCCAGAAGACACAGCACAGCATATGCTCGTTGCACGGTAGCATCGGTAAAATGAGATATATTTTCAAACTCATATTATATCACTTCCTTTCTCTGAGAATAAATCTAGTTTTTGGGTTGTTTTTTTTTTTTTCTGTTAGTGTTTGTTGGAAGTCGTATTTATATTATTTTCGTATTTATATTATTTTAGCCCTTCCCCAGCAGTATTTGTTCGCCTGTACTGTATATAATTTTGTTGTTCATTTAAGTTTAGCAAATTAAGTCGATAGCATGTGGTTGATTGTTTTCTGCCTTTCTCCTGCCTTAAAAAGATTGTATGCAAAGTATGTTATTGACATGGTCTTGAAATCTATGCTATATATTTTTTGTTGTACACAGTGCCTTTTTAAATATATACTGGCAGTGTGTAACAGTTAAGTATATTAGAATAAACTATGATGGGCTACTGTTTTTTCTTTTTTCTGTTGGCTAGTGGAGAAAATGTGTTTAACAGCCGAATTGGCATAAAACCTGTTTAGACTGCACTTACAGATCTCTTGATCTACCCCAATGCACTGGACTTACCTGACCTAAGCACCACGTTACATTATTATTATTATATTATTATTATTATTATTATTATTATTATTATTATTATTATTATTAGAATGCAATAAGGTTCTATTGCTGCTTAAGGGGACCCAAAGCCCTCATTCTGGTCAGCTACTTGACGGTAATGCTTGCTCACCAGAATTCTGTTTAAGTAATAGTTTTCTATGGAAATGTTTGCTAATATTTTTTTAGATACAGCAGCAGCTCTCAAAATAGAGGAAAAACAGCAGCTCTTTCCTCACTTCTTTCCTTGAACCGCATGCCAACAAGATGGATCCAGATTGAAAGAAATGTATAGTTGCGCACCTCACAGCAATAGAGAGAAGTCATCCAATCACACCTCAGTGCACTTCATAATCTTTTCCATTTGATGTTGTTATAAAAAAGGATTTATAGCAGCAAGACTTTCAAGACACACACACAGAGACATACCCACGCATACAAATCAAAGGTTTAAGTTTAGCTTTAAAAAAAATAAATAAATAAAAAATCTCTTGTAGCGTTTCACTCCCCATGTTTTATAAAGTTGTGGAGTCTGGTGAACTGCATTTCGCAGGCTTTTACTTGCAGCACACTCCAGACCGATAACCTACAAAAACAATGACCATGAAACTTACTAACAATGACAAGGTGAGCCAGTGAAAGATGTACATAGCACCATATGTAAGGAAATGCTCAGTAGCAAGCACTGTTTAGTTTTTTTACGTTATCGTGTTGATTGCAATTCTTTATATGCATTGTTCCTTCTGATTTAATACACATTTGTTGAATTATTAAAAAATAAAATGAAAATTTATAATATATATTGTAGAGTGGCGGAAATGTTTTACTTTTTGAGTTAATTCAAGTTTACCTGTTGTTCATAGTGCCATCTGCTAGGATATCATTATTTGTCTAAGATAATTAACTTCAAATCAAATTAAAGTGAAACCTGATTTTTTTTTATTTTTTGTGATTTTGTAATTCTTACTCTTCATTGTCTACAGTAGATGGCTTTTCCAGTCCTGAACTTGACCTCTTTTGCAATAGTGAACTGTTATACCATACAGTAGCTTCAGTCATGTAGTTAATGGGGAATTCTTGTATCACCCAAACTTCAAATCAGAAATGTGAGCTTTAGATAATGATGATTAATGTGATTTTGCATTGCTGACTCTCTGAAATTTATCTTTTCGTCATCTAGTTTTAAAGTGCTGTATCTCCCTTAAGAAATCAATGCAGGTGCTGGAATCTATTGTTCAAGTATGGTTTGTGATTAATGTGTGTGTGTATAAATAAGTAGGTCAAAGACATGTCTTGTGTACTGTACCTCCCTGTTGCTGCTTATTTGGGAACAGCATTCATAATGACTTAAAGTTATCTAACTACAGCAGTGCTGTTTATTCCTGATCATAGATTTCAGACATTTTCTCGCAATTCTTTTTTGTTATTTACTGGTAATACATTCGCTCTCACAGCATAGACCTCTTGAGATCATTGTTGAGATTTGCGTTTTGTTCAAGAAGTTCCTTGTTGACTCGCACAGTTCCAAGCACATGCATTGGTTAAAACAATTTGAAAGAGAAAAACAAACACAAAGTTACAAAATAAGTCAGATTAAAAAAATTAATTGCAATACAAAAGCTTTAAGGTATTGCATATTGACTTGTACAATGTATCTTAGCAAGTGTTTGATGCAGTCAGGTAACTGCAGGTTTTCTGTTTCTTTTAAACTAGATGTAGAAGTTGAATACTCGGGATTGTTCCAATTTTTTTTCTGCAGGAACTGGTTCATGGAGTGAACTGTTGAGTAACAATGGTTGCATTATAATCACATTATAGGTGTAATCAGACCCCATAGTGCAGTGAATAAAGCCAAGAACTTAAGCCAGAACTTCTGAAACAAGTGCCAGATTAGATATTGGAGACGCGTCTCGTTCTCAAAAGTAATTTACCAGAAATGATACATCAGATTTTCCCAGAAGGTCACTTTAAACTAAAGTACTGTATTCAAGCTGTGGTGAATTAGTGGAAGTAAAATAATGAGGTGGTTTTATGGAGATGCACAATCAATTTGAATTACATTAGCTGTGTATAAATGAGTCAAATGACAAGAACATGTGCAACCAATAAATCTGTAAAACAATTATATAAATGTGTGGGATATACAGTTTCCTGATTTTAAAATGTAGAAAACATATTTGTTTTGCATATGACATTCCATAAACTGCAAAGGTCTTTAATATTGGAATCTTGCCTACAAAAATTAAATATGTACTGTGGAAGCAGTTTCATATTTAATGGAACTGCCGTAGGGTTAATTTGCCTCTTTTAATAACAGCAGTCTTCAGTATGTTTGTAATTATGAGATGTGATAAAAATTGCAGAAGTAGGCCTTCATTGGATTTGATACACATGGGGGGAAAAATGGTTACATTTCTGAAGTTTTGCCAAATGCTGAGTCTAGTTTCGTCCAAAGATTCAACGTAGATACTGGGCCAATCTAGTTTTGCGTATGCCAATTATTTGTGTGAGTCTAGTTTTGCATTTCTACACTCTCCTCTGCCAGCTTCCAAGTGGGTGCCGGGGTACCTGCCTCGCCTCCACTTCTGACAACAATGTAGCGACTGTGTGCTGGGTTTCCAGCGGTGGTGCTGAAAAGGCAGGACACCAGGGCTGGTTTTAATAGCGGTTAAAAGCACTCTCTCCCAAAAAGTTAAGTAAAAAAATCTCGCTTCTCCATCAGTGCAGGCAAACTCACCACACACGAGAGAGAGAGAGAGAGAGAGAGAGAAAGAAAGAAAGAAACAAACTCGCCACACACACAGAAAACAGAGAAATCATATTTGTTTCATTAAAATATAGTTAAGATTGTAACAGGGTCAATAATGCCTATTATATTTCATGTATTTGCAACTTGTATGTTTTATTTTTATAATTGTGCACTTTGATTTGATTAGTGCACTTGTTTATGTATTGTCAACTAGCTCTCAGTAATTGTTTTATCACTTTCTAGTAGCTTCTCCATGCAGTCCCCTTTTGGGTACCGACACATTGAGTTATTGATAGTTTTTCCCACCTGTGTATGGAGAGTTTGCCTGTGCATATGGAGGCGCAAGACTTTCTGACTTTTAACTAATAAAGAGTGAAATGATTAAACATAAACCTGTGCAGCTAAATAAACTGATGTTGAATTCCCCAAAAATCAGACATTATTTGTACTCATTTTTGGAACAAAACTTCAATTAGATTTTTTAGGTTGAGGTTTTTTTGTTGTTTTTTTTTTGGGGGGGGGGGGGGGGGGGGGGGGGGGGGGGGGGGGGTCTACTTCACAGTCTTGCACCAGGGCCCAGTGGAACCTAGCACCTGCCCTGAACCCAGTTTGCTGCACAGTCACCTGGACAGGCCATCTGTGTTGTCGTGCTTCGCCATGGTTGATTGTGGATGTCGAATTTTAAGGTTTGGATCATTTCAAGCCAGCGTTCTACTTATCCTTCTGGTCCCTGAAATCTCAGCCACCACTGTAGTGAGGCGTGATCGGTGCGGAGCACAAACTGGCAAACACAGAGGTAGGGGCGGTAGTGTTTGATGGCCTCCACTACTGCCAATAGCTCACTGCGGGTCATGCACTAGTTGCGCTCCGTTTTGCTGAGGGCAGGGCTGTAATTTGTCGCCACTCTCCTTGGGACTGCATGGCTCCAATGCCTACATTGCCTGCATCTGTGTCAGGGTAAAGGCCGCTACGGGGCGAGCACGGGGGCGCTGGTCAGGGCATGGCGCAGTCGGGAGGAAGCATACTCCTGTTTCGGGGGTCCACTGGAAGAGGGTGCTCTTCTCAAGGAGGCAGTGATGGGGGCTAGTGATGGTGGCGAATCCTTTCACAAGTGTCTAATAGTAAGAAGTGAGACCCAGCAAACTGCGCTGTTGATGTGATGTTGGACCAGGCCAGTTTGTCCCCAATCCTCTGGCTTGATTGCAAAGAGGTGCTCAAACTCCTGCAGTAGCGTGCAGAGTTGGCCATCCTCCTGTTCATCCAGCCCCATGCTACTGCGCTGGTGCACCCTCTCCACCCTTGCTGCAGCTGCAGTAGCCCTCTCCCTCACATCAGTGACTGCTGTGGCCGGGTTGACCGCATCCCCAGCAGAGGCAGTGGGTGGTGCTAACCGCCCCAACATGGCCTGCTGGACAGCCACGATCTCCCGCAGGATCTCCGCCAGCTGTGTGGTGCCCTGTTTGGCCTTGTCTCCCTCTCATTTGAACTGCGCACCTCTGAGTGGCACTGCTCTCTTCCCCTGGGCAAATCCAAAAGCAGATTGCAGGACTTGGGCTTGGCAAGGCACAACTACTTGCGGAGCTCACCCGGTCCCATGGCTTCAACAAACTGGAATCTTGCTTGCTCCTCCTGTTCTCTGGTTGCAGCATCTGCGTAAGCTAGCCGGGCTTCCCTCTCTAGGTCAGTCACCAGCTGGGCCAGGCTCTCTCCCGCTACTTACTCTCTCCTCTGGAATCTGGCTCACAGCAGCTCTGGTTCTGCAGTACTGCTGGACCGGCATTGGAGGGCGGGAACCAGTGGTAACTGCCCATCTCCTCCTCGGCCAGGTTCAGCAGCACCATCATGGCGCTTCCCAGAGCCCAGCCATGGTCTGTGCTTACGATTGCCGGTAGGTTCCATTCTCTGGCGCTTGCCAAGACTCTGTCCGCCTCTCCAGAGACCACCTTCTCGTGCTGGAGATGATCATCCCTCTGTCTCTTGGCAGCTTTTGCTTCACGCTGCCTGGATTGATCTCCATCCCCCCTCTGATGCCAGTGTAGTGTGTCGGCAAGGCAGAAGAAAGACAGCGGAGGCGCTCTTTGGGAATTGACACACTTTTATCAAGTGCCGCTCTCGCAGGCAGGTTCAGAGTCCACAGCTCTGACAGCAACACTGCTTCCAGTAACAAAGACCCAAACTGGCGGGCACAGACTCTTTATTCCTTTGGTTCCGCCCCTTTATATGGGCAATTCCAGTGTTATGGATGTGACATTTGCACACAAAATTAAACTTTGTTACCATATACAAGACCTCCATTTAAATAATTAACTAAATATGATACACTGTTTAGATAATGTGCTTTTTGAATGGTGTCTTATTAAAATTTCAAGGTTCAAAGTTTCACCATTCATTTTTTATCATCCAAAGAAACTTGCATTAATGATGTGACAGAAATGGACAAGTATTGCTGGGTCACTTCACATGTTCTCAAAATTCTGCGATTTCTGGAACTTGCAGTCAAAACATTAAATGTAATTTTGTAAAAACAACTTGGCAGTTCCCAAAAGTCATATTAAGTAATACATCAGGTTTTTAATATTTTCATAGCATAGCTTGAAGAGCAGCATTATACGCATTTTTTTTTTTTTTTTAACACATTGCCACAAACCTTTAATTTATGAAGAGCTATTGCACGAGTGCTGACACAATTTTAAGTTCTCCAGATGAAAGAAAACATTTTAAAACCCATTAAAATGATGTGTTGTGTTAATATCATGGCATGACATTGTGCTACGTGATGTAATTCATATTCGTATGCAGGGTAAGATGTCTTTTATTTGCAATCCCATCAAGCTTAGCATTACTTAGGACATTATTGTCACGTCCATAACAGTCACGTCCATAACGCTAATTTGGGCAACTGTTATTAAGAACAGGGTCCTTATTAAGAACAGTTTTTATCCCATAAGATTTAAAAAGTTAGCTTTGCAGAGAGGCTTTGAAAAAAATATAACGTAGTATACGACTTTTATAAAAACTTTAACAACAAAATGTTATGGACGTGACCATATATTTTTTTTATAAACACCATTATTTTTACAAGAAAATGTAATATTATTAACTTGGCATTGCATAGCCATTGAGTTTAAACAAGGCATATTTACAAATGTATAAATAAAACATTTATCCAACAATTGAAACCTGAAAATGTATAAAAGTCAAACACTAATTGAACAAAAATGATACAACATGCAAAAGTACACACATTTTAGAAAAAATTGAGAGAGAAATGTTTTTTATTATAGGCAAAAAAAAAAAAAAAAAAAAAATTCCTGGTCAGGGTCACTTTTATCGTGGAATTGCCCATATGCAAATAAGGGTGCTGTTGGCACTACCCTTGAACTTGACCCAATCAGAACAGACATTTTAATTGTCAATCACATCACAGCAAGCCAGAGCGACAGTACAACACAGTGAATGTTACAATATATAATTCCCATCTTGCAGACCATTGTCCATTTCGCAGCCCTGAGACCTCTCCAATTTTCTATTTTATTGAAATGATTTAGAATTGTTACAAAATAGTTGTGGCAACAGCATCTGCTTTATTTTAATTTCTGAGAAGGGGCATAAGTAAACGTATTAGTATGATGATGCATTTCCTTATCTAAACTGCTCAGTTTTAGGGGAGAAGCTGTTCATTTTACAGCTAGCTGCTATGTAAAAAGCTGAAAAGGTTAAGCTGACTGTACTGTGTGCAATTCAATACCAGATGTTTAATGTAGTGCTGGTTATAGTAGGTTACTCTAAGTGGTTTTAATTAAGGTGACACATCTTGGTACTTCAGAATATTGTTTTTTTATTTATTTTTAATTTTTGCTTATGTGGTTTAAGAAACAATGGGTATTGTGCCATGGAAGCCAATTATTGAATATGCTGACTGTAGTAAAGAATAGGTTTGATGCTGAGAGAGACTGTTATGTTGAATGTAAGATTTAAACCTAGGGGCATATTTTCTTCAGTCTGTAATTTGTAACTACTTGAAATGTTCTATCCTTCCAGAATATCTTCTCTAGGTATGGAGCCTCATATTTAATGTGAGCAAGGGTTGAGTGGTGATACATTTTTTAATAAGATCAACTGAAATATGTATACAACCAGAAGTAATCCATTGAAAATACTTGTGTGCTATTTCCTTTCCATTCTGGTATTATGTAATGACATGCAATTGAATTATTTATTACGAAGCTCTAATACCTTGTGGACCATCCTAGCGAAAAGCAGCAGTGGTGTTGTATCTTTTATAGGTGTTCCAAAGTAAGTTGCTTAAAATGTCATTTTAATTGATTTTTTTTTTTTTTTTTTATATAACATTCCCCTTACTGTTATGGTGTTTGCAGGCATTTGAGTGGTTGGGCTGGTAGAAAGGCTGTTTAGTTCCAGGACACGGGCAAGCTCAAAGCCAGGTATAGGGAGATTTAGAGAGAAAAAAAAAAAAGATAATTGCGTTACAAAAATCATAAACCAGTAAGGGAAAATAAAAACATTTAAAAAGCAATTGAAACGTTGAGAGGTGAATGAAAGGCATGAGAAATTGTTAGGTTTTTAGCTGAATTCAGAATTCTTTTGGATTGTGTGAAATTGGTTTTTCTTCAGTATTACTGTTTTCCTCTAAAACTCTTACTCCTGAGGTTCTGCTTCCCTGGTTGTATCCATCTGCAATACCTGGAGTCGGCAGTATGCATTCAGATCAGTTATTGGTGTTTTTAAATCATTACTTTCCCTGCTCAGTGTAGTAGAGTAGATTTAAATGTGGATTTCCTTATGCTGTAAGAGGCTACGATACTTGTGACTCCATCTTGTCTTTTAAAAGTAGGAGCTGAATGCCAATTAATCCAATGTTACAGAAATTGGGCAGGCAGTTTTCAGTTTTTTCCAATCATTGTCAGTGCCATGGTTAAGTGTCAATTGATGGAACAGTGGTACATTATCTACTGCTGTACACCTCCAGCCAGGTTGTGACACCTGTATAACTCCAGTAATACTACTCACTGGCAAGAGCGGTTTAGAAATTGCTTTCAAAACTGAAACGGTCCCATGCTAGCACACTTGCTAAAATGTGCTTGTTGTTTTGCAGCATCAAAAATGGCTTTTGAAATTAGACTGTTTCTTCTTACAGTACTTTATCTCTCCTATCAATGAGATCAAGCATAGAAGGTTTTTTTTTATAGAGCATGATACTGGGAAATGTCAAATTTGAATTAACACTGACATGTATTTGGATAAGTCATGCAAAAGAAATATAAATAGATAGACTCTCAGGATCTTTTGCATGTTTTTTATATATATATATATATATATATATATATATATATATATATATATATAATTATATATATATATATATATATATATATATTGCTTTAGTATTAGTACTGTACATTGATGTTTGTATTTAAATTTAAGAAGCAGCAGCATTTGTCCAAAGTAGCTTAAAGATTTCAAGCAATTAGAACCATTTGCTATTTTTCCAAATTAAATAAATTTTGAGTTTGTCTAAGCTAATTTAATTATAAAAGCATAGAATATTCCTCTGCTTTAATTTTTGGTTTTCTAGACTTCAAATGTTTTTAACCTGTCATGTTATCAATTTTCACATCTCTCACTTGAATGTTACTACAGTGATTTTACAGTCCTTGTCTAAGTAATGATGTTGGGGTGGCTTCAGGTAGTTGGTGTTCTATACTTCCCTTGAGAGAAAATGTAATATAAATAATAAAGTCAAACCCACATAATTTCACTCTAGTGTCACCCTCCACCTCTCTCCGTAGCTTAATCCAGATTCTGGTTTCATGTTTATTTCTAATACAAGGGAAGATGTTGCTAAAGGATCAGCTGGGAAGCTGGTGACCCTGAAGGAAATTCTAGCAGTGTATACTTGTCAGAGCTGCTGATTTGCTGGTTCAGGAGATGAGGAGCTGGTTAAGCTGGTCTTTTACCTTTTAATAAATGTATTATTTGTGCTTAAGTTATATTTTGTACGCCACTGTACTGGAGAGAAAAATTCAAACAGAGCTATAATGAGTTGATGTTTGAAAAATCATCTCTGCCAGGTAATAATTGCTGCAAATCTGGAGAGCACAGTAAAAATGAGGCTGCACAGCAGTGTACCAAACAGCATTCTCATTTCTGTCAGTGACATGCGAAATGAGGCCAGTGAAAAAAGACATGCTGTGATCTCAAAATGGAAAGAGTTGGATAGCTATTTAAGATGACTGCCAGGCATTGTTTTAGCGCCTATTGAATATACCCATTCTCACTCAAACCAATGTTTAACTCACCACTCCAATAAACTAGGTGTAACAAAATCCTAATTGCTGTTTACCAAATTTACAGTAATTGGCATGTTAACACTCGCTACCTGATCTAGAGTGCTGAGAAACTCACTGCATTTCTGGCTAAATAATTTTTTGTTTTGTTTTAAGTTATTACTGTTTTGTCTGTATTAATTTTTTTTTGTTGTACAGATAATGAGCCAGATAGAGGGCCAGCAGAAGAACCTTGTGCACTCTATCGAGTCTCTCCCAACTAGAGGATCTCTGTCAGCCTTGGATCAGGACCTGCTGCTCCTCAAGGCTACCTCAGCTGCTACGCTCGGCTGCCTTGGGGAATGCCTGAATATCCTGCAGCAGAACATGAGCAAAGTGACCCAGCAGAGCAAGCCACTGCCTACAGGTGAGTGGGAAATGGGTTGTTGCAGGACTGACTGGACAGCAGAGGCTTCGGGAAGGATGGCAAAGCAACTGAATCGTTAAAAAGCGGGGTCAGTTTGCACTGAGCTTCTCTCTCTGAATAAGGTTGGAAAATAAATATCATTAAAATTGTGTTTTATAAATGTAATTAAAAGGGGGAGCTTCATAATCATATTCTAAATATAATATTCAGGAGTACCTCTTAAGTAGACTGGTTGAAAAACTTGTTTGTTTTACACGTTACAACCCCTATATTGCAGAATCAGCCGTCGCAGTTTTCAACAGAATTGAGATACCGTTGCTAGTCCACGTACTGCTTCTGAGGTTGTGCTATTTACTGCACATTCTTGCATTCACCTCTTTACTGGCAAGAGGATGATGTACAATTTTCCCTCACTTGCAACTCTTTCAATCCATTCCAGTCCAGGACCTTGTTCTAACTAGCTACTTAATTATTGAATTGAGAAGTCCAGAGGCTTGTTTTATACAGGTCTTGTTTAATTGAACCTAGCTATTCAGATAAATAATTATTATAACATAGTCTTGGATTGGAATGAACTGTAAGAGCCACAAGTGCCACAGATCTATTCTGAATATGGACCATGGAGGTCATACAGACGCGGACTGAAATAAAAAGAAACTGTTAAAAAAATATATACAATGGAGTCCTGCCAACTTTTTATTTTATATGTATATTTTCAAGCAGCATCCAGTTGATATTTTTGTCTCTCAAATGGGGTGTATTCAATTAATTTAGAAGAATAGATGCCCAGGTCGTTAAATATTACATTTTAATTAATTATCCCTTGACCAGGTCCTAAATCACTTAATTATGCATTTATACCTTCTAAAACCAAGAACGGAGCTTCCTACTTCAATTATATAGTAAGATGTGCAGATCATGAAGCTTCCTCTTTGGGGAAAAAAAAAAAATAAGCTGTAAAACCCTCTGTATGTAGTCATAGTGTTCGTTTTCAAATTATTAGTAAAGGAACATATTTTTTTTTTTATCCAATTTTGTTACTGTATTTTTTGTGTGTTTTTTAAAAAAATCTCTTATTCTGGTCATGCCTGGTTTTTTTTTGTGTCCTGCAGTTACAAAGTGTTGCAACACACAGAAGTAGTCTGTCCAGAAGACTACTGTCCAGCAAGTATAAAAACACCTCTCTGCTCAGCCTTAAACATACTGAACACAAAGAGTTTAGCAAAGCCTGCTTTTTCAGAATGTTTCGTTACCTGTTTGCTGTAGATGAACAGATGAAGACTGCTGTTTTTTTTTTCTTAAAATAACAGTAGCTCTGAAATAGCACTCATAACTGCCACAGAGAGTGATGAAGAGTAGGTTTTGCAGAAACGTCACATACTCAAATCCGGTGCTGGATCTGACGAAGAGGAACGACGTTGCACCTGCGGTCTCCCAGTCACCCCCCACAAGGGTTCTATTAGATGACTGGTCATAGTCTGGGCTGGCCATGGCAGGACTTTTAGTATGTTTAGATGGGGCAGGTTGATCTGATGCCAACTTCCTGGTTACGATCACTGGTTGGTCAACTTCTCCCTTGTGGCATTACTTTTAATCCTGGATTTATTTACTCTGTCCTTCCATTCAAAGACAGTTCCTTATTCTTTCATGGCCTTAAAATGTCCGCTCAAAGATGACCCAGTCAGCATCTGGTACCGATACCTTACACTGTAGAGTGTTGCAGGACCCATTGGGATCACAACTCTGACTGAATGTTAGCTCAGCCATCTATTTAATACATTTACCTATTTCAGTATACAGTGCCAAATCCTTGCATATGTTGCTAAACTTTTTTTTTGTTCAGTATGTATGTAAATAGATATAGACAGGGGCTGTAAACAAATATTGCATTTTATCACTATTTGCTTTGCATATGGTTAAACTGTTACAATTTAAGGCATCTGTGTCTAATAGAAGCCCCTCTTTAAAAAAAAAAAAAAAAAAACAGAAAAACAAGTACAACTGCTTTAAGTTAATTATAAGTTGTGATTAAGATTTCACAGGTTCTTACTTTGACCAGAGGCTTGATACTGTAACTCAGCATCTGCTGAATGCCACTTACTTACAAATGAATGTGCCCATTAAGGAATGTTTTGTTAAGAAGTATTTTTCCAAGCCCTTTTTAAATAATTAAATCTGTTCATGAAACCTTTTTTTCAACTGTTTGAGAGTATTTTAGTAGTATTCTCATTCTGAAAAATAAAGCAGTTTAATCCAGTGTTAACAAAATATTATTTTAAACATTTCTTCACAGTTTTGTGAATAGTTGCCATTATAACAGAAGATAGGATGTAAGGGCACTGATGGCTTCAAGTGTGCAGAGTAGTGTTCATAGTAACATATCCTTCAATATTATGCAATTTGATGAATTTACCACAGAAGGCATTAAGTGTGATAATGAAGACAAATCTAACAGACACGGTAGAAAAAAGGTAGCGAACAGGTAACTGGTTTAGATAGACAGATATTCAAGTCTCTAAAGCATTACATATAATTTGTAACAGTTCAACCAACTAAAAAGTTCAAATATTTAGGAATTATAAGAATTATTCGATAGTTCAAGGTAATGCAATATTCAAGGACACTTCTGTATGCAATAGTCTATTTGACTACGGTGGTGGTCTTGAATATTACATGACCTTGAACTATCTACTAATTCTTATCATTTTTAAATACCTGAATTAGATTGTGATTTAGAGCATGGGCTAAATACAGATTTGGATCCACCCTGTTACAAACTTGGGTGCTGCACTGCATTCATGACCACATCTTTTTAATAGCTTGTCTTGCCTTCTACTGTAATGAATGTTTTTTTATTAACGTTGTCCCAGCTACCAATGTTAGGTTATTGGTGAACTCTAATGTCAACTCTGCTTATAGTCACCATTTATTCTCAGTCCCTTTTGAAGTCAGTATTGATGCATCAGAATGACTTCAAATATCATAAAAGAGAAAGGGAAATGTAAAAAGTCTTTCAGACTGAGCTTCAGTGCCAGAATAAACAACAATAAACAGACCCCACAAGTCAGTAAAAAACAAAGTTCCCTAACGCTCTCCTCCCCAATCATTCAAACCCCTGACGGTTGCTAATGTGTTAGGATTAGAAATGTCTAATCAATGTGCAATGACCCTTTTAAGGAATAACTCAATGCTCAATGTCCCTGCTGATTTAAAATGGCCAATTTCTTTTTTTTTTTTTTGGTTATTTTGTATAATCCACCAAACATTGTAATTTGCTTTCGACAGGCTAGTGGGGACTGAACACCCCTGGAAGAACACCAAATCATAAAAAAATTAAAATAAATATATATATATATATATATATATATATATATATATATATATATATATATATATACACACACACACATACGCACACAGTGGCTTGCAAAAGTATTCAGACCCCTGACCAATTCTCTCATATTACTGAATTGCAAATGGTACATTGAAATTTTGTTCTGTTTTGATTTTTATTTTTTAAACACTGAAACTCAGAATCAATTATTGTAAGGTGACATTGGTTTTATGTTGGGAAATATTTTTAAGAAAAATGAAAAACTGACATATCTTGCTTGCAAAGTATTCAACCCCTGTGATGTGGAAGCTCCCAGTTTGCACCAAACTAGGACACAATTACCTACCTTTGGCCTCCGCCTGTGAACCATTAAAGTTGCTGTCACATTTTCTGGATAAAAACCCCACTGTTGAAGGATCATTGGTAAGGCTGTGAATCTGAAGGAAAATGAAGACCAAAGAGCATTCTGCAGAAGTTAGAGATAAAGTAATACAAATGCATAGATTAGGGAAAGGGTGCAAAATAATATCCAAGTGTTTGGATATCCCAGTGAGCACAGTTGGATCAATAATCAGGAAGTGGAAGCTGCATCACACCACCCAGGCACTGCCAAGAAAAGGCCGTCCCTCAAAACTCAACGCTCAAAGAAGAAGGAGACTTGTGAGAGAAGCCACAGAGAGGTCAACAATCACTTTGAAGGAGCTACAGAGTTCAGTGGCTGGGAGTGGAGTAATGGTGCACCAGTCAACCATATCAAGAGCTCTGCATAACACTGGCCTGTATGGAAGGGTGGCAAGAAGAAAGCTGTTACTCAAAAAGCACCATCTGAAAGCACGTCTGGAGTTTGCCAGAAAGCATGAGAGAGACCCAGCTGCAA
Organism: Polyodon spathula; assembly: GCF_017654505.1. Lineage (NCBI taxonomy): Eukaryota > Metazoa > Chordata > Actinopteri > Acipenseriformes > Polyodontidae > Polyodon > Polyodon spathula. Next base: position 62,564,374 of record NC_054537.1, read on the forward strand.
TGTGGGAAAAGGTTTTGTGGTCAGATGAGACCAAGATAGAGCTTTTTGGCCAAAACTCAAAGAGCTATGTATGTCGCAAACCTAACACTGCCCATGCCTCAAGACACACCATCCCTACAGTGAAGTATGGTGGTGGCAGCATCATGCTGTGGGGATGCTTCTCATCAGCAGGGACTGGGCATCTTGTTACAATTGAAGGAAGAATGGATGGAGTAAAATACAGGAAAATACTGCAAGAGAATCTGCTTCAGTCCGCTAAAAAACTGAAGCTTGGGAGGTAATTCACCTTTCAGCAGGACAATGATCCCAAGCACAAGGCCAAAGCAACATTGGAGTGGCTCAAGAACAAAAATGTGAATGTCCTACAGTGACCCAGTCAAAGTCCTGATCTCGATCCCATTGAGAATCTGTGGCACTATTTGAAAATTGCGGTCCACAAGCGTCGTCCAACCAACCTGAACAACCTGGAGCAAATCTGCCAAGAAGAACGGGCCAAAATCACTCTGACACTGTGTGCAAAGCTGGTACATACCTACCCCAAAAGACTTAAAGCTGTTATTGCAGCTGGTATTGTGGCTCTACCAAATATTAATGTGTGGGGGTTGAATACTTATGCAAGCAAGATATTTCAGTTTTTTATTTTTCTTGAAAATATTTCCCAACATAAAACCAATGTCACCTTACAGTAATTGAGTGTTTTAAAATAAAATATCGAACAGAACAAAATGTCACTGTACCATTTGTAATTCAGTAATACGAGTGAATTGGTTAGGGATCTGAATACTTTTGCAAGCCACTGTGTGTGTGTGTGTGTGTGTGTGTGTGTCTATATATATATAAAATATATAATTTTTTTATAATTTGGTGTTCCTTCAGGGGTGTTCATACTAGCCTGTGAAAGCAGTGTGTGCAATATTGGCCGCTGCAAGAATTTAAACTGTTGCCCTGCCTCCTCCTAGCACGGTTTAGAATATGCATGCGCTTGCCTACCCACACACGTGATGCATTTAGCTCTGCTGCCAGCTCATTCTGAGTGCTTCCCAAACATTCTCTTGCTGCTTCACATGAGCAAAAAATAATTAAAAATATAGTCTGAACAAATAATCAAATGCAGATGCATTGTGGTCAAGAATGTTATGAACAGCCATTTGAACACTGAACTCACTATGAAACTTTCTAGATGTAATACTAAAAGTAAGGGCTTACTATATATACACACACACACACACACACACACACACACACACACAGAGTATATGCACCCATAATACCCTTAGTAATAATGCAGTTGTTTGTTACTTGCACTTGTGCATTGAAACTTGAGGTGCTGTGAGATACTGTGCTGTAGCAAATAAGCACATAATGGCCCACCTTTTATCTTAAAGTATCAAACGAGGCATTTATGATTTAAAATCATAAAAAGAGCATACGTTGTAGATTTTAGATACCATCGTTGTGATGTACTGTAATACACAAACTTCGATATTCTCTTTAAAAAGAAAAAAAAAAAAGCATTTGTATTCAAACAAAGATCAGTAACACATTTAAAGGACAAGTGATATCAGGTACTGCATTTTCATTTGTGCTCAGCCCGATCCTCTCCAGGTATACCGTTTGTAAAACACTGTTATTTTAAAATACTGTTAATTGTCTGTGTCCTCAAAACTAGTATGGGTTTGGCTAATAAAAGTTTCTTATTTCAGAAATTGTTCCTGGGTGGCCTGGGCCAAAGTCCAGCTCTGCTGAGCAGCTAAAGAATGGTGGCTTGACTCCTTTACCTTCTACCAGTGCCAACCTGTCCTGGTCGGCCGAACGTTCCCCTTCTCAGACCAACAAAGGACTACAGCACAGCTTGGAGGCGAGTGTCTGCCCACATTAAGTTGCTTTACTAGTACTCTATGGACAGTGCACTGTATCCAACGTCAGTGGGTGATCTAGATAAACTGTGTGTGTTCTCCCTTGAGAACTTGAAGATCAGCTTGGCACGTCTCCAAGAGATCACTTATAAACACTTAATTGTTTGATGAGGCATGTAAAATAAGTAAACACTTTAGATTACCAAATGCTGCTGTTTACTAGCTTTCCAGTGAATTGGATATTTGTGAACATATGTCAGTCCCTGTTGTATTCTTACAGCTGCAGTGGAAAAACCTTTAGGTTTACATCATTTCATACTGCATTTTCTCAGAAACAAATATGTTATATAAAAAAGGAGCAATATGAACATTTGAAAAGACTTTAAGAAAACCAGTTGATAGGCTTTTCTTCTTTTTATGTATTTGTTTATTTATTTAACTGTCTCCTCAACTCTTTTTATGATTTTTGCAAATCCAAACTGCCCACTCCATAGTAAACAGGTTACTGGTAGTCATGGAGCCAGTCTTGTATAACACCTACCAGAATCGGGTAGGACAGTAACTTCTCGTATTTTGGGCTGCCTTATTCAAAACAGCTAAAGTCATCTTAGTCAGGCTAAAATATTCATGAAACTCTTTATTTGAGAAATGAAACTGACAGGAAAATAAATCTGTGGTATTTGAAGCTAGTTTCCACAGCTGAAATCATGTAGAGTAGGCAAAAGAATCAGCATGGCATGATATTTGACACTGTTCATCTACCTTTACTACTTCTGTATAACTTGCATTGTGCTCTCAAAGCTTGCTTTCATTCGGGTTGACATATCATCAGATAAGGTATCCTACTGCGCTCGTTTCATTTGTTCTGCTCCTTGGTTCTGGCAGGCTCAGGCATTCATTTATTCTTTCCATTTGCCTTCGTTCAATAACAGATTGTTCATTAGATTTAGGTCATGGCTTTGAAAAGGGTGTATAAATATTGGAAAGGGGCATTTAGGTTCACTGTCTTTATGAATATGGGTAACTTGTGCTCAAGTTGCTGAAAAATCCTTAAGAAAATGTAGCTATGTAACATTGGTTTATCTTTTGTCTAATGGGACTTTTGTGTTATTGACATACTGTACAGTATATGGAATGATATGGCACCATAAAAGAGAATTTACAGTTGTGGGACATTTCTATTATTGCTCCAATGTATTCATTAAGGTTTCTTAGAAGCTGGGTTGCCGTTCATTGCCTTCACTTAACCAGCAAATGGCTTGCAGTTACCATAAATAGATCCATAGAGCAGAGATCTGATGTTGTGTTTAGAATGGACTACAAGATCGGATGTTGCTGTAAGGCACAGGTCACAAACCTTGTTACAATAAGGAGGTGCATCGTTTTCTTAGATGATTGAAATCGTCTTTGTCTGCATTCTGGAGAGACTGCTGCAGGACTATACCAGAGAAAAGGACACATTCTTCAAGGTTTTTACAACTATTTCTTAAAATACAAATTAACAGGCAATTCAGAAGGTTAAGGGCGCAAACATTTGATTTCATTGTTTATAGTTTTTGTAAAATTAAAACTATAAGAAAGAGATACCTACATAATGATGGAAATAATTAGTCTCCCGTGTTCATAACATGTGAGCAGTTGTCGTGGTGTGTGTCAGTTGCTTATACCTGGGACACAGTGTGATGTTGGTAAAATAATAAAACACAAATTCATTATTTACAGTTTAATTTCTGGTTTGTAAGTTGCTGATTTTGACTTAAAGAAAAGTACATAGTATTCATGTGTTTTGTGTATTACACTTAATTTAGCCTATATATCTATGTTTCTGTTTATTCTTTTATGTTATAACCTGCTACCCCTTGCCCGAAGACTTACACAAGTAGCACATCTACACTAAATTATAATCCACTTGTTCTGTTTACTGCAGTCCTTCATGCGTTATTATGATTCACTCCACTATTGTACATGTATATGTTTCATCTTTTAATATGCAGGGGCTTAGCGTGTATGTGATATACTAAAATGTCAGTACTGCTCTTATAGAACTGTGATTTGTTTATGATGAGAAACTTAATGCTAAAACAGGGCAGGGTTTCTCAGATTCAGGATATCCCTCTAATTTGCTTTATTAAATCTCTGGCTGCGACTTGTACTGTAATTTAATTGTGTAGTCTGCATAATCCTCAGACAGCACAAAAAGATTTAAACAGTGGGGGAAATTCCTTAATTTTGTCACCAGGTGGTGCTGGAGTTCACAAGTTGTAATTGCAATTTATCCACACAATGGCTCACCTGGTAAGGACATGACCAAGTGTGTAAGGGAAGTTAGACAGTCAGGGAAGTGCAGGTTCACTTCAGTCTGCACTGGGGATTCCACAGGGAAAGTTGCTGCACCTGAGTGTTGTCTGTGTGATGACAACTTAATATAATCTGGAAAACTGCCATATTATTGTATTGCTAGAGGAAATAAAGTCATTAGCATCTACTACTAAAATACATGTGTTTGTGTCATTTGTTAAATTGGTATATTAATGTAATTTTATTCATATTTTGGAATACTGTATAAGTTAAATCTCAAATGAGAAATTATGACCTCAACCTAATAAGACATTGCTTAAAAAAAAAAAAAAAAAAAAACTTTGAGGACCACTTAACTTAATATTACTACAATACTGTTCTTTACAACAACCTGAACTTACAGTGCTTAACATCTTATCTTGCCAATATATCTCAATGCTCTTTACAAAAGAAAATGCAATGTTATGCTGTTTACAGTTTATTATAGTATTTCCACTAGAAAGAGTTTTAAATATGCTGGTGGCCATGTCTTGTACATTTTAATTCTGTTGGAAAAGCAAACACCATGTTGGAGTTTGGTTGACACTTATTACAGCTGTGAAGTTTTTTCATTTTGAAATTTTTGAAACGTTCTGCCATTTAAACTGTTTAGAGATGCAGAATTATAACCCTTGTGGCTGTAATCACAGTTAATTATTCACCATACCAATGTTTTTTAATATCGAATTGCCAGCAGTGTAATAATCTGAATGTTATTCTCCCCATGTTTGATTCATTGGTATTAATACATCGTTTCCTTCTGCATTTTGAAGTTTTGACAGACAGAGACTCAGTCTGGAAAAATTACAGCTAGGCCTAATTATATTGAGCATTTTGAAATAAAGCTTATTAAAACAATTTGATGCCAGCATCACAGTATCTTTTTTTAGTTCCTGGTATACCCCAGTTCTGTTTCTTAAGATGACAGGATTTCTTCAGATGACACCATTTATTTAGTCATTTTCAGAACAATCTCACTGACCGCTCGCTCAACTTACTCTATTCTTTCTCCGAGAGAGCATCTTAACCGCTGTGTAGCCAGACACAATTGCACAAACAGTTATAGGGCTTTTCTAACCTTCATGGGGCCAGAATCCGCAACAGCTTTACATCACATGTATAGCAGTCTAAAGTAATGGGAAGATAAAGACTTTGGTCTGTACCATACCCAGCTGCAATACTTATCTTTTAAGGGATGCAAGTCCTTTGTTGATTTGTTCAGCTAGGAATCCTATTAGATAGTAAGCATGTCTTATATTGTGTCTTTTATTTCCCTTTTATCTGATTCAGCACCTCAACCCTGCCTACCAGGGAACCTTTTAAATAAATAATACAGACATAGACAGATACACAGTAATACAGTATTTCTTCAAATTTAAGACAACAATTTCCCACCCTCATTTACAAAGATGCGACCTTAGTTACACGTATGGAGTCAGTTTGCGGCTGTCTCCTATCACACAGAGCATTACAGTTATGTGCTGCTTCTCATTTCCAGTTGTGATTACTCACACCTGTTTTTCTCCCAATTTGTGAACTGTGGTATTGCTTGGCATGTCGAAAAATACGAGGGTTTGATCAGCATTTATGATCTGTCCAAGCTGGTACTGTTTGTTAGAAACGCTGAAATTGTAAAAGCTTCTCTTAGAGTTCCTTAAGAAGCTAATGACACTTCTTTGAAAATGGCTGCCTGTATGTCATGGATGATTCGAGACCGGGCAGTAACGTTTTGGTTTGTCTTTTCTCGGCAGTGTCACGTTGCTGTTTATGTACTCGAGTAGTCACGTCTCTTGTTGGTGATTAATTAATACACGCATCACTATAATGTACTCAAATTTAAGAAGCAGGCTATTTTTGAGAAGGAAAAAATTGTATAAGAAGTGCATCTTAAATTCAAGGAATACGGTAATACCCCCTTTTGACATATGGAAAACAAATCACTTTTATTAGGTTTGGGTTTTACATTGAGAGGTTTCAACTGACTAATATTAGAAACACAGGATTGCTGGACCGAGCATCAGTTGCTTTAGTTGCACCCGCTAAGCTTGTCAGGGTCGCTCGTATTGCCACCTACTCTCATTCATTATTTTGGGGCTCATGAACTGTCTTTTCAAGAAAAAACAAAAACAGGCATCCAAACTAAAATAATAACGTTCCATTACTATTGGATTATGGACTAGATTCACAAAGTGATTTACTCCAAATTGACTCAAGACTCTCCACAAGCCCCTAAGTTGAATTGTTTATTATTTTTATTTCTAAGCTTTGGGAAATTTATTTCTATCTGAATTTTGTTTACCTGTGTTAATGATAATTTGGTGAAAGTAGCTCTGATAATCTAGCCCAATCTAATGTAAAAATTGCTGTGTATATCAAGCTATGGTTGTTAAGGTGATTTTGCTGTTTATTTGGGGGAATCCAGAGTATATACTGTTGTAAATAGGTAGAGGTGTTTTTCAATGCTGTGCAGTCCTAGTTCAGCCAGAGTCATCTCACTGGAAGCAAGTGTATTGTCAACTCATACATGCTCCTGTGAACTCTGGAAAAGAAACTTACGATTTTAGCAAGGCATGTTCCCCAGTCTAGTGGAACACTACAGAGATGTATATACAGTCAACCCTCATTTAATACAAATTACAAGAGATCAGCAAAAAAAATAGTCTTAGCAGTACATTAGTCTCCTGCTAAGAGAACACCCTTCAGGAAGCAAGCAAAGTGTTCTTTTAGCTGAAGTGTTCTCTAAGACTGAGTTGACCACCAGGCACAATATGAATCAATAAATACATAAATATTTATTACTTCTCTTGACGCACGTGTGTCAACATATTAAAAAAATAGAAGATAAAAGCAATAGGCAAGTGTATGTTAAACTTTAAAAATAAAGTAACAGACAAACTAACGTTGATAAACTAACTGACCAACTAAATTAACACAGCACCCCTATACATGTTAAATACAGCTTGTACTTGATTTCAGGTTTTTTCAGGAGCTCGAACAATTTACAAATGACTTGTAGCAAGAGAAACAGTGGCACATGTCGCCATTTGTTTACGTGCCGTTTTGTAGCAATGAGGTGCACTGGTGGAAATCAGAACACAAAACGAGGCAGTGATATGATGGCAGTTCTGGAAAGATTGAATAAACCAATCAGTGTGCCTCAAGACACTCTTGTAATGACAAGTCACATTTGAAAAGATTGAATAAACCATTTGAATTTAAGTTTGATGATGAGGCACCTGCCACCCAATATGGAGTAATAAACACTACATCTGCTGTAGTTTACTTGTGTAGCAATGTGCCTGGCCAGGCTAGCTAGCCTCCTAGTTTTTTTGACCCCTCTGCCCTGTTCATTAAAAGAAAATATTAAAAACAGGTACTTTCTTTATCCTTGTAAACTTAATTTTGTTTACAGTTCTATGTATTAAATAAGCACACGTTTTGCCCAGTCAGCTTGCCATAGTTTGAGGTGAAGTTTAAAGGGAGAGAGAGGATGGTAAGAAAGGTTTGCTTTCTTTTTGCTCAATGTATTAAATGAGGTCTGTGCTTTCTACTTGCTAGAACCTTTGTGCTGTTTTTGTTCATTTAGCAATCCAGCTTTATTTTGTTAATATATTTTGTGTTTATATGTCTAACTAGCAGTCAACTCATTCCTTAAATGTTTCGAGTATTATTTGTGTTTGACTTTTGACAACATTTACCATTACAACAACACTAACATCAGTAGCCTGTTATTTATGGTTACACTAGTTTTCTATTATTTTCCTATTGTGGATGCGCTGTATTTTTCTGAATGTTTTATCAACAACGTGTTGCTGCAGCATTGGATCTACACAGCTGACTCAGCAACCGGTGAGAGATTTCCATTTCTTTGGGCAATATGGTTTGGATTATACAATTATATTTTTTGAATGGCCATTCGGTTTTTGGGTTTGGAAGCCTTTTTGTTTGCTGAACTGCTGGACTCGGACATTTACTTTGCGCTTTTCGTTTTTTCTTCGTCCTTTTTTCGTCATTCTTTTAAAGGACTTGCTCGCAATTGTATATGTATAACAGGATCTGCCCTTTGAATAGCTGAAGCCTTCAATCACCCGTGTCTCATTGTATACTCCAGAACGTTACTATAAGGATTGCAGTTTCTGCTGCTTCTAATTTCTTCATTGTGTTAGGGTGCTGCAATTCGTATAATTTATTACTACCTGTTTGTGGGTGTAAGCCATTATTGCAATTATTGGGTGTAGCTCTTGTGAGCAGTGCAATAAAATACCATTGGCATTTCTCCTTGTTTGCAAATCGGAAATTATTTTTTTATTCACTGTAGCTGGTTATTGCACATAATTTGTAGTGACCTTTACAAGGTTACAAAACAGTACTTTATCAATTGTGAACGAATTGCTAGCGGTACCATAAAGGTGTTCTTTTGAGCAAATGTCCTGTTCCTTTAGGCAGAGCATTTACAATGGGAAAAATCTGTTTCACCACGGGTTGTTCTATAGGAGGTTTTCCTATAGGCAGAGACTACTGGAGGCAGTGTGGTCCAGTGGTTAAAGTACGGGGCTTGTACAAGGTCACCGGTTCAAATCCCACGTCTATCACTGACTGACTCACTGTGTGACCCTGAGCAAGTCACTTAACCTCCTTGTGCTCCATCCTGCTGATGAGATGTTAAATCAATGTCCTATTGTAAATGACTCTTCATATAATGCACAGTTCACAACCTACCTCTGTAAAGCCCTTTGTGATGGTTATTCCACTATGAAAGGTGCTATATAAAAATAGATATTATTACTGTAATTCATATCATCAGGAAGCCAAATGAATACTGTCAGTTTTTATTGAAGTTACAGTAGCACTGAAATCAAATTTCAATTACAGTACAAGGAAAAGTAATATACATGTTACAGTATTGTGCATTTTATTGAAAATACGGTTGGAAGTGAACTTTTAAAAAGTATGCATTGCAAATGAACAGCACTTGGAATATCCCATGTCCCTTTCTGATCACTGGCATTTTTAAACCACAAAAGCAAGGCGTCCTCAACATCGGGTATTGAGAAAATCAGAAACACTAACTTACTTCCACAGTTTTCTGTTCACAGGTCTGTATTATTCTACCCCAGTTTTTCAGAATGCTTGACAGTGGTTGCAGGAATGTTGAAATCTTCAGCAGCATATTTTCTTCTTGTACAGTGGTGCATTATCTGCAATTTTCAACACCTTCACTTTTGTCTCCAGGGTTAATTTACAAGTAGCAACATAATTCATGGTAACGGATTAACGACAAGCATTTAGTAAACTTTAACCACTTTTTAATAAAACTAAAAGCAAAATACACAATTTTCTTATAACAAAAAACCTTTATAAAAAAACAATGAAAATTATTTTATTTAAAGTATTTGTTCATGACAAAAGGCCTGCTCTAGTATTTTGTGTGTCCTCATTTTGCTTTTATTATCTCTTTCAGACGATTATGCTACTTCTTGACCAGTATGTTGCATCTTATTGGTGAAATCTGGGCCTGTTCTGTCTTGCATATTTCCTTCAGCTCAGACAGATTGAACACACAATGCTTGGCTACAGCTGTTTTCAGATCGGTCCAAAACATTTCTATTGGATTGACATCTGGTGATTGTGAAGGCCATTCCAGAACTCTTATCTTAATTTCTTTAAGAATTCCAGGGTTGACTTGGCTGTATGCTTTGGGTCGTTGTCGTGTTGGAAGATAAACTGCCTGCCAATCAGCCTACGAGCAGATGGTATCATTGTACTTTTGATACATGGCTGCATTCATTCGATCTTTAATCACATATCTAGGGCTGAGTTTGAAGGTTGGTTCGCTAGCCAGGAGTTTGAAGGTATTTTTTTCTGTTAACAGAAATCATTTGCAATGTGTGAAATACTGTACTTCACACGTTAAATGTCACTCCCATGCATTATTTGATCTTTTGATTTGTATAATGCATGTTACGTAAACAAAAGTTGTTGTATTAAAATCTACTATAAAATCATTATATGTATCAACTCTGTATGGAGCCACTGCTGTGTATGCAGTAGGGTATGATGCCACAGCAGTGTGCAAGCAACTGCTGATGTATCATGGAGGCACATCCAATCTCTACGGTCACCTGACAAGCGTAAGTTCATATTATTATTATTATTATTATATTATTATTATTATTATTATTATTATTATTATTATGATGTTTAGTAGTAGTAAAATGTGACACTGATTGATAACCTGCTTGGAATTGTGACTTAAATAAAACTTAGTTTTGCCTATTCCGTACAGCCGTGTGGCAGAACATTATAGCTGGGAGCACTTTTAACTGAAAAAAAAAAAACTTGCCTTACCTTAAATATATAATGCGATAAAGAATTTGAATAATGTGTTGTTTTTCGTTGACTCTTTCTGTTTGTTCTATTTTCTTTTTCATGACTGTTTTTTATTATGGTAAATTAGTGTGCTTATTTAGGCACTCTGCGATTTGACAAGGGAAAGATAGCGTAGGGTTATTAGAGTTCACACAAAAAAAACTAAACAAAAGAAAACCAGTAACCTTTTCACTTTTTAATGCATGTCTAATTTTGTTTTCGCTTTTCTACATTTTTTTTACACAACAGTACTCACACACGTTTGGTCGCCATCAAAACTGTTGTATGAATCAAATCAATTTGAGATATTTAAAAATGAAATAAAGATATCTCAAATTGATTTACAGATGTCTTTAAATACTATGGAAATCATATGGATTGTGCTAGCATGGCACACCAAACTGTCATTTAGAGATATCTTAAAATGAGAGTTTTAAAAATCTCTCTAAATCCTTTAAAGATATCTCTAAATAACTTCCTGTTCATGTATATCTTCAAATATTTAGAGATATCTGGACATTATTTAGAGATATCTTCAAATATTTAGAGATATCTGGACATTATTTTGAGATATCTTCAAATATTTAGAGATATCTATAAATTAATTTGAGATATCTCTAAATGATAGTTTGGCTTGCCATACCAGGCTGTAATAATCCAACACATCTGCATTTAAGCATTTGTAATTGTATGTCAGCTGGCAAGTGTTCCGCAGATGTACCATCACACCTTTCTTCTTAAAAGCGTACAACCTCTATACATGAACCTCCAATATCTCTCACAAACACCTGGGTACATATTTTTACGATATCACAACAAAAGGAATCTTTTTTTTTTGGTGCATATGTACAGCTATTATGTACTATATTTCACCGAACAGTACAATAATATGACCAAAAATGGACTGAATGATAATACCTGAAAATCTTAACATTTAATAAGCCAGCAATCGGCACAATCCACCACCTAATATTATATTTGCACCGATCGCTGGCTTATTTTAAAAAACAATGCATTCATTGTTACTATTTTTGCTTTGAAAATAATCAGTTTTTTTTTTTTAGCAGTCTAATGTTTAAGCCTCTCGAAGTGCTTAAACACAAAATCCGCCTCTTAAATTCTCTGATTGGTTAAATGTTGTGTCAAGACCCAACACAGTTGTCATGTGGTTCCAAGATATTTTTTTTTCACGTGCAAGTGATCTAGTCTGCTAGAAGCGCAATCAGTCCTTATTGTTAAAGGCACAGTAGCATCTGCAAGACAGACATAACGTTTTTTTTTTTTCAGCCAGGTGGCGACATCCGGCTGAAAAGGCCTGGGGAGAACCCTATTCTATATGACATATTTTTAAACGACAGTGTTTTATTCCATTTATATGGATCACCTGTAAAGTAGGATTTCAAGTCAAATATAAACGAGTAGCTATGGTGACATCACCAGTAAATTATGCAAATTGGTACTGTAGCAGGGAGAGATCTGTGCTGACTCTGCTGGCATGTTCATGGGCTGCAGGAAGAGGGCGGCAGTCGCCCAACAACCGCCTGTGAGTCATGGCAGTGACACAGGGAGGTGGGAAAGTGGGTGTGTGGACTTTCCCCCTCTCTGAATGGCTGAGAGGCGACGGGATATTGCTGCAGAGTGCAGCACCTTTTATTTGTAGTTTTGTTATTGTGTTATTTTGTCCTTTGTTATTTTTGCCTTCTGTTTTCGTTGTTATTTATTTGAGCACCTGCAAGGCACCGGTATTGTGTACCATCGCTTGGTATGCCCGTGGTTCTGTTTACCATCGTTGGTAAATCAGACCAAGGACCCACAGCGCCATCTGTGGGATAAACTGAAAAACAGCACCCCGAAAATAAAACTGGGCACCTGTGCGGTGTTGCCAAATCCACCTGTCTGTCTCCTGTGTCAGTGAATTATCCACCACCCTTCCACAGTACCATTGAAGGTTCGAACCTTCCTTCGGTAATGTGTTCCGAACCTTCGAAGGTCAAAATGTACCCTTCGTTGCAGCCCTACTCATATCATGATCGAACCACCTCCATGTTTAACTGCAGGTGTGAGGTTTTCTTCACTGAAGGCTTTCCCCTTTTTTCTCCAAACATATTGTGGCCCATGTTGGGGGGAATGTTATACTTTAGTCTCATAGGACCAAATCATTGTGTTGAAGAATGCTTCAGATTCCTGTTTGTATTTCTTGGCAAATTTTAGACAGTTTGTTTTCTGATTTTTCTTTAAAGGTGTTTTGCAGGGAGGTCTATGCCTTTACAACTCTTCTGTGTTTAGTTGCCTTTGTATAGTTCTTTCCTGCACTAAATTTTTCTTTAAGTCCTTGGCTGTTAATCTTGGATTTTGTTTTGCTGCTTGAACAGTTCTCCTACGTGCTGCACCGTAATTTTCTTTGGACGTCCACATCTTTTCAAGCATTTCAGTTGAATTTGTTCTGGGTTATTGCTGTCGTTGTGGATTTTGGTATTCCATATTTTTTTATACTGTTCTGTAGCCATTTCCTTTCTTGTAGTCTGCTACAAGTTTTTTTCAATTGTGACTCCAACTCCTTTGTCTTTACCATCATCTGCTGTGTTGCCAAAATGTTTCTTCAACAGATTTTGGAAATAATGACCTCTTTCTGGTTATTGACTTTTATAATGCAGCTGAATTATTATGTAATGGTTTTCAATCAATTTAATATATATATATTTTTAATTAGTTCTATTACATTTTTACATACTTAATGTAAAGGTCATGAACAGATATTTGAAATGGCTTAAGTGCTTTTGTTTCTTTGTTTTTTTTTTGTTTTTTTTTAATAAAGATTTTCTGTTAAACTACCAGAAATTTTGTATTTTGGTCTTTGTCATTATATTTAGTGGCTAATGTTCACCATGTGCTTGTATTTAGCATGTTTTCTTGAATTATCTTATATTAAGTGTAGGGTGCCAGTACCTTTGTCTGCAACTGGTATATATTTGATTTAATTTCAGAGAATGTTTATGTATAAAATTCTGTAAAATTTGCATCTAATCTATGCTTTTGGTCGATTATTTACCTAGGAGAGAGGTTGTTGGGTCGGTTGGTTAGGAGACATAGAAAATGCTGGGTTTCTAAAAAAAAATACTGGGATTTCTCACTAGCAAAAGAGAGGATAGTATTGGTGAAACCAGGTCAGGGAAGTGCGAGAACATAGTAGGAATGCTTGAGTGGAATGCTTTCTTTAATATAAACAGCAGTGCTATTCCTGGGCAGGGCAGGAATAGAACTATAGCAATGATACCATTTTCTGAGTCAAGGACCTTCTGTCTTCAACATGCTTGATGTGAATGCCTTCTGGCAGTCTCTGTCATCTAGCAGTTGATGGTTTCTAACACACTTTGCCCATCTAAGTACTGTGGGAATGGCATAAATCACAAACCTAATAGCAATCTGGCATCAGCTCTAGTACCTTTCCCTACCCACTAAGAAAGATTACCCTAAATAAGCAGTTGCATTGTTTCAATCAGAGATGTGCAATTCGTATCGCTCGATACCCTAGACAACAAGATTTGTGTGAGGGACAACAAGTTTTGCCGTTGTATTTTGCCTGTTGGACAAGTAGTTTTTATTTATTTATTTTTCCTATGTTTGTTCTGTTGCTAGAAAGACACTCCCGTTATATTTCTAGAGCCACGCAAGTTTCTGAATATAAAAAGTGCAAACATTTTTAAGTGTTTACATCCCACCCCTTTCATTTCTGATTGGCTAGCTGTGAAAGACGCTGATCTTCTTTTGGTTAGAAAGAAACCCCGAAATGGCTGCCTGAGAGCCTCTGGCAATGCACAGACTAATCTTTTAAACTTAAGGTATTTTTTACGTTTTTTGTAAATTAGCAAATAAGTGATACTGCTTTCTTCATGCATGAACTTGACATTGAAAAATCACTGGTAGAAAAAAACTACAAAAATGAATTCAATATGTTAACGTAACATTATTCAGCAGGTTTCATTCGACTTTATGAAGCAAAATTAGTCAATTCTATAGGGTGATGCAAAACTTTTGAGTATAACTGTAAATAGTAAACACATGTAGATGTTGTGGGCCTTATAATTTAAAATATAATTTACTTTAAAATGACTTGAGCTCCTCTATCAGTAGATGGAATGCTATGAAAAATATATAAAGTAGCTTACTAGCTTTCTGCACATGGCAGTGATGAATATACTGTAGGAACAAAAAAGGTGTGTTTTTTTTGTTTGTTTGTTTGTTTGTTTGTTTTTCTTTAAACCTGCAGAACTCCCCAACATCAGAATCCTAATCATGTCAGTAATACACATTAATACGAGGACAGCCTTGTTTCTAGTAGTTTGACTCTTCAGTACATGTTAGTTCTCCAAAAAGGTGAATAATTGTGCTCCTGTTAAATCGATACATGCCAAAATTACATCATCAGAGTAATACAGAGCAAGTCACAGCTCAAATCTGAGGGGTCTTCTCACTCTTTAGGGATGAGAACATAAAGTTTACAAACGAGAGGAGGCCATTCAGCTTCTTGAAGGATCCCAGGGTGTCAGCTTCAACAACATTACTTGGGAGTTGGTTTCAGATTCCCACAATTCTCTGTGTAAAAAGTTGAATTAACATTGCAATTTAATGTATGCTTTGCAAGTAACAAAATACCATACTTAAGTGACATAATTACTAGATAATAAAACACAGACATTTTTATTATTACTATTGGCTTAAATACATGTTCCTAAATGCAGAAATTATGCTTGGAAATGATACCATTAAGACACATCTCATTCTCCGCCTGGCCTGAAGCCCATGTTAATTATAATGCAGTTAAGGGTCAATAAAATGCACAGTACAGATTTATGAATCAGACAAGTAGTATGCTAATGAGAAAATTGGGCACATTATTCTAACGTCACAATGAGTGAAGTTTTCTGACTGTAAATGGCGTTTATACATCACCCGATGTTAAATACTATTACTGGCACAATAAAGGAGACAGTAAGTTTTATGAATTTTTATGAAGTTTTATGAATATGTTTCTTAAATTTACTAGCTAATGTGTTCTGAACTCACTGAAAATATGTTATACATTTTTTGAGGTGAGGTGGGGTCACGGGGAACCCTTTGTCTATCTTGAAGAATTTAGTGAACCAGTCAAGCTACAAGACTAGATCCACCCCTCTTAATCACGAATTGATTGACTGTGTTCACTGTTAAATAAAACCAAAATCCTAGAAGTTATATTGTACTTTTTTGTGTGTGTTTTGTGCGACGGGGAGTGGGCAAGTAGAGTTTTAAGAAAGACAAGTAGATTTTTCTAACATTTTGACCCTTGGACCCTTAGGTTTTATTTGTTTGTTTTTTTCCAAAATTACATACCCCTGTTCAATGTCTTATACTGTAGCGTACATTTTAGGTTCTTTACAAGATTAGTTTACTTGTATGTGCTGTTTTGTAGGTACTCCAGCTTTGCTTCTATAGTACACTGTGGTTACTAGGACTGTTTTAGATAAGTATTATTGCATGCTTGAAATGGGACGCATGGATTACTGCAGATAGATAGAGTTTTGGGAAAGCAGATCCGGATTGCTGGGCGAAGAAAAGTGACTGGAGGCAACTCTCTGGGAGCTGTCACTTTCTCCTCTTCATTAGTATTCTGGCTCAAGAAAAAGAAAAAAAAAAAAAGCAAGCAAGCGTGTAGTAGCTGAGGAAGGATTTCGCTATGAGCCTGGCTCCACACACGGCAGTCAGGCAACAGTGAGGAGGCGACACACCACTTGTGAGCTCCAACCAGTTCCTCTACATCTCTCTTCATACTACACACACACACACACACACACACACACACACACACGCACGTCACTCTCCTCAGATTTCCGCTTTACAGGATTACTAGACAGTTTTTTCTTCTTTTTTTTTTTCTTTGTTTCCATCCAGCAGTTGTTGTTTTCTAAAGATTTATGCTATCCTTACTGGTAAGTGCAGCAGAACAAAGGGGAATAAAACGAACGGCTGGGGATACATTAAGTATGTGCTTTTGTGATCTCCCTTTTATAGTAGAAACGACTGGGACATAATTTGATTCCTGTGTAATTGATTTGCTCCAGCCTTCGAGGATTTTTTCTTTTATTTAAGAAAGGGCCCGGGGAGTCATCTGTCTGTATTTATTTATTTATTTATTTTTCTTTATTTATTTATTTATTTTTTAGTGGAAAGTATGTCTACAAATGCTTTTTTGGTTAATGCTATTTATAATATATATATATATATATATATATATATATATATATATATATATATATATATATATATATATATATATATATATATAATATATATATGGCGACAAGAAAAAAAAAAAAAAAAAAAAAAAAATGGACAATATCGTCTCTCTCTCTAGAACAGTAATATCTTGAGAGAAGCTCTGCTTTCATCAACCAAAGAAACAATGTTTAAAAAATCAAATTCAAATTATTATGGCTTATTTAGATTTATTAGATATAAGAAAGACTCTGCTCCTGAAGATGCAAGCTTTAAAAATAGCTGCACTTTGTACACATGTGGGATGCCAACTCTGGGTCTTAAATTTTTCTTTTTTTTTTTTTTAAATGCTTATTTTATTCAATAAAGTCTGGTGTCTAAACTGTCTTAACCTGTTAACTCGTTAGCATTTCTTAATTGGAAGTTCCACTTCCTTGCTGGTAATCATTTGGCATGTCTGAAAATCTGAAATACTTTTCATAGATTACTGACTGTTTGGCTAAAATATTGCAGGTATGTGTTTTCAGTGTAGCGTGGACAGAATTTTAGGAAGTAACCTGGAAAGAACTGCTTCCACTTGCTTAATGGAGTCTGTGAAGTTAAGAAGCTGACCTGGAAATGGAAGCCTCTGCAGTCAGAAATCTCAAATCCAGATGAAAGGCTTAATTCAGTACATATATTATTGCAAAGTTGGGAGTGAAGTTTTATGATAGTGCCTTAAATGCAAATTAGCATTTACTTAAGCATGTACATTGCAGTATATTATTAATGTCAAGTCTGTTGTGATACTGCTTCTATCACCGTCCCTTATATTCCCACCTACTGCAGGCTGTTAAAATTACTTTTTTTCTTAAACCTGGTATTTATTGCTAGGAGTGTGAGCGCTCCAAACTTGAACAGTTTGTTTTTTTGCAAACTTGGAAATCGTACTGTTGCTACTGCTTTGGCAGAACATTCCAGAGACTAGTGATTTGTAGTTCTTTGTACTCTATCTAATATAGTTATCTTCTGCTTCATAATTTCTTTCAATACAATTGAGTGACACAACCATCTTCAATACGTAGCCAAAATGTTTAGCATATTTTATTTCTTAAAAGGGCTTAGGGGAGGATTAGATAAAACCATTTATAATTTGCATTCATTCAAAGTTTCCAAATGCATCGTATACTTTGCATGTGTTTTAAATTAAAGTTTTATTAAATGTTACATCAAGTTTTGGGCACAGTTGTTTATGAAGGGATGTGTTTGGGGTGTGCAGTGATCTGCTTAGGTGACTTCAAAGTTTGACCTAGTTGTTCACGTTTTCTTCTTCGGCACTGCAGTGTTACATCAATTTATACATAATATCATGTTTTTCTGTCTTTTTTTGATGGTTTGCTAATAGCAGTCCCTGAATGATGTTTTATTGTAGTATCTGTACAGTTATACAAGGATCCTTTTAAAGTAATTAAGAACTGTCATCAGGTGCAAAAACAAAACAAACAAAAAACCCTGCTGTAAACATGTCCAGTAAAAATGTAAAACTTTGAAAGGTCTATGTACAATTATATAATATTATGCAAATATCACTAAGGGAAGTTTATTCTGAATTTTTGATTACTGAAATCTATTAAAACATTTTAAAAAAGTAATTCTGGATATGTTTGAAACACAATGTAAAAGTAAATAATTTGGTATCAAGAATAAAAAGTAGCTTCAATTAAATAAAAAAAAAAAATCTGTGAAATTGTATTGCGTCTTAAATTAAGTACTGTAATAGAAAATTTAATCGGTAATTTAATGGGTTTTTAAATTGGGATAAATGCAGTGCAAAGGATTGCTTCTGCAAATCAGTTTTTTTTGTGGCAGGGTGCGCAAAAGATTTGTGTTGTAATGATAATTTGTAGTGTACTGCCACATTCAAGTTGTACAGTAACTTGGACAGAATGAGTAAGTACTAGTGTGTTAGCCTTTTACACTGTATTGCTACTGTATGTAACTGGACTATGTAACAGAAGTTTATCTTTTGAATTACATAAACAGGTGTTGAGTTGTGTTATCAGACTGTAGTCTATACATACACAATGATAAGCCTTTTCAATATTGTTACCTTGCCATTTGGGTTCTGATTGAACCCTTGGGGTGCTCCAGTGTTATTTCTGCAACTTATGCAGACAAAGATATTGACTTATATTGCCAGGTTGTGGCCAAAAATGTAGTCAACTTTTACACCTGGCAACCAAACATGCATAGAAAGAAAACCTGTAACAGAACATGCAATTAGCCGCCATAGGGTTTTCTTGGTGAAGAAAGGGTTCATCTTGATTAGGAGACATTTGAGAAAATTGCCTCCTTTTCTCTTTCTGCTTCGACACACCATTTATTGTGGCGTAGCATTGATTAAAGCAGGCAGCAGCCTTCTCTATTTCAGACATTTGTGTTTTGTGTGTGGGATTACAGTCAGACGTTAGCCGACGTTGTTAGCAGTAATGAAATTACCCATACCTTTTTGAACAGGATGGGGAAAATACAGTGAAGTGGGGGAATCAGTTTTAATGCCGCCTTAAGAGCATAGACGGAGTGCTTTGAAGTGAAATAATTTGTAGGCTTCCCCCACTATGTGTTCCACCCACGTATTCCAGCATAGCTTACATGAAAAACAATAGTTTGAAAACCACCCACCAGGACAGGTTTGAGAACGGATGGTGTCTTCTGGGCTGCCAGGCTTGGAAGTATGCTGACTGATTCTGGGTGTCACATGACCTGAGGGTGGGGGAGGAGGAGGGGTGGGTGTGATTGTGGGTTAGGGAATAGGCAGCATCACTAGTTTTCAGCCCACGCGAAGAGGAACAGCCAGCAACCAGCTTAGCTGCACACACTCTGTCTCACACACACGCTGGATCTCTCTGAATCTCCCTGCCAGACTATCAGCAGACAGGCAGCACTGGCAATGAGGTCTAGCTGGATGAAAGGAAAGCCCGTTGTCACGCACGCATATCTTGTAAGTTTTACAATCAGTGGGGGTCCAACTTGGCAGTATCTGCAAGGGGATGAAAAGCAGCTCTGTATGGAGGTGACTTGGTTATACTGCAGGTTCCATTTAAGCCAAAGAGGTTAACTTAACTTTGGTGTAGACTTATTTTGTGTTAATTTTATAGGGTTATTTATTAGAAATTACACAGTGATAGGGGGAATTTTATTGATTGCTCATGTTCTGTGTGGTTATATTGTGGAACAATCTTTTAATCTATCTGTTTTTGGTGTGTATCTCTGTACAGTATATAGGTTGTATGAACTCTGTGAGTTTACCAGTCATTGAGTGCGGTGCTCATAGTCCAGCATCTGCATATAGCCATACAAGAAAAAGGGAGACCTGCCATTCTGGCAGCTTACTTTTATTTCTTGATACCATACACTATTGGTATGAAAGTTTAGATACAGATTGTCTAAGTCACACATTTATTTATTTATTTATTTTTTTTTATATGAAAATTGCTTGTCCAATTATGTTGAAACTTACTAAGGACATTCTTTAGCGCATGATTCTTTAAATCATAATCTGGGGATATAAAGTATGAAGGTTATACCTGGATGTTTTTCTGACCATCTACTGTTTTAAATATTGAAAAGTTTTGGGGGTTTTTTGGGGTTTTTTTTCAAACGTCAAGAAAAATGGTTTGGACATTTTTTTGTTATTGGGAGTATCATAATATGGGTATATGAAGTTATGTTTCAGTTTGTCTATGTCAGACTTACATTTTTATATGTGGATATAGTGGATGGTGGTCATGGTGATCTTTTTCATGTTACTGATAGATCTAATTCTGTATTTACAGCGTGGTGGAAAATGAATGGCATTGACATGCTTGTTTTCACAAAGTTTCTCAGTAATTGAGCAGGGCGTGGTGACCCTTTAAAATCATCAGAAATCAATTTAACATACAGGACAAACCAGAGTTATGGTGTATTGCCTTGGGGATACATTGATCTGAACAGTGTGTGTTGGTATCCTAATGAAGGAGCTGTCCTCAGATCAAGACAAGAAAGGCCTAACTGCTTCGTGGATAGTAAAGATTTCACAGCACTTGTTGCAAGAGTCGCAGTTCGGATCATAGGAAGATAAAACTACCCAATATAAAATCTATGATATGTAAAATAAATTTCAACTGATTGATATTAGACTGGGTTGTTTTAACCTTGCTTGGTTGCACAATACTGTAGTGTATTTATCTCTCAGCCTGGCCATACTGACCTCCTATCCTTTCTGCCTGCTCCAGCACCCAGGTCCAGAAGTGATCAATCTGAATGAGGAGGTGACCGACACAGAGGACAATGAAGAGGAGGATCTAGGAGTCATGGACGACCAGCGAAGCATCATCCTTCATCTCCTCTCCCAGCTCAAGCTGGGGATGGACCTCACCAAGGTAGGTTCAGCACAGCACTAGAGAACGTGCACTGCGTCACCATACAGGCCACAGCAGAACTACTCTCCCTTACAGAGTTAACAATGGAATACCTTTAAAATACAGTTACCATTGCCTAATGAAAAACTGATCCTCGTAAATATCTTACAAAGTGAAGTAGTGACATCTAAAAGACTAACAACTTTAGATTCTGTCCTTTTTAAATTAAATTCCCTTAATAGGGAACAGCGTTCCAGGTAAGGTTTTGGGTCATTGAGTAGTTTACTCTCCAATTTAAACATTATGTGCGTAAAATGCATTTTGGGTGAGTAAAATGTAACATTACCTTGAAGTCATCAGTACATCCAAGAAATACAGTACACCTTCACTCTAACGCCCTTCATTATAACGAACCTTCGGCTATAACAAACCTGGGCCCCCAAATAAAAAATAAATAAATAAAGAACACACACTGTCAACATCCTGGCCTCTATGCACGGGATGCCACCTAAACAGTGAGGTCAACTCTTTTGTCTTAAGAAGCACGCGCTGAAACGAAAATCATTTCATGTCTCCTCAAAGCTGGAAACTATATTGATTGTTTGGGGAAAAAAAGGAGTAACATAGACATATCTCTGTAGTGAATATAGGATGTCAAAAAGCACTCTATTTTTTGGCTTGTTCAGCAACCATGCGGCAAAGCAAAATTGATTAAAGAAAAAACAACACGAGGATCTGATGAACTTTTCATGTCGGGTTGATTTAGAGTAAAAGCTCAGTGTGGGATTCTTGCATGTTGGATTAAGATTTGGTGCACTTTGAGATCATTTATGTCAGATTGATTTTGATTAAAAGTTCAGCGTCAGTTTTGGATTTTTGCTTTTTGTACTGCGTTTTAGTTCTTTAACAAATAGGATAAAGCAAAGGCATAACACTGAACAGGTACATGTAATTCAACTTTTATTCACAATCTTATCTCGTTCACTTACTCCAACAGTTTATCGTTCATTTCGATTGTCCTTTCGCTATAAGGAGCCCCTCGATATATTGAACAAAAGGCTTGGACCCCAACAGGTTTGTTATAGCGAGGGTGTGCTGTACTTTAATTCTAACTTACGGGGTATGCATTATCTACAGTTTTACATTTTAACTGTAATGTTACTTTGAATTGCTGTACAAAAACATGGTCTTACAATAAAAACTTCCCTTTCCTTATTTTCCACCTGAAAAAATCCAGCAGTGTCTTCTTCACAGGCATTTAGTCCTGCCTTAATAACATTAATAACATTATAGTCTGGGAAGTTGCTACTGTCGATGTACCGATACTGAACTAATGCAAATAAAAGAACAATAATATTGTATTCCTTATTGATCGCCTTGTTATAGCAATATAAAACATCCCGACTCTCTCCAAACACAGAATATTGTACTTATTATATGTATTTACCTTCCAAAAATTTGGTTGGAAGATTGGTAAATTCGTAGGTTAGGTTGAGGGGGTGCTAAGATGGCGCAGAAAAATCCTGACGATCAGTAATATAGTCGCTTATTCACCAGTCACAAACACGTATTGCAAGTGAATGGATTCAACCCTACTTCTTTTTTTTTTTTTTTTTTTTTTTTTTAAACCCACACTTGGTGGTTACGTGCTTCTGGTAATTCCCAGGCTGTCCAAGCATTTGTGTGATCCATTCTCTAGCTACCACTCGCAATATACTAACAATTGACCATTGAGAT
Organism: Polyodon spathula; assembly: GCF_017654505.1. NCBI lineage: Eukaryota > Metazoa > Chordata > Actinopteri > Acipenseriformes > Polyodontidae > Polyodon > Polyodon spathula. The sequence continues at coordinate 62,587,307 of NC_054537.1, forward strand.
GCCATGAACTGGATGACATGCAAACTCAAGGTGTACAACAAAATTACTATGCATATTCTTTACGTATTAAATTTAAATCTCATACATAATTCATATTTTTTCACTGCATAAAACAGCGCTGGTAGGGGCAATTGGTGTGCTAAAGAGACTTACCTTAATTGGCCAAATTGCCTTTTCTCAGTCCAAGATGTTTTTGTTCCTATGTTCTATTACATTATTTTTTTTTGTAAACATATTGGGCTACTTTGTGGGGAAGAAATAAAATAAAAGAACACCAATCTCTGTATCAGTACTTACAAGCTTTGTCTCATGTACAGTTTTTGAACTACTGTAGTTAATGGGAGTCAGTTTCAAATAAGGGTATAGTTTTTCTGAAAGGGAATTACTGAAGCATCTGAGGCAGCTGCTGTATTAATCAGAGCCAGCCTTTGCCTCAATTACTTCAGAAACATTTTGCTCTGATGTTCTTTGCTCTTGACATATCTGTAGGTTAGTTTCCCAGCATAGAATACATCAGCTGGTTTAACTGTCAATGTGGATGAGAAAATCTAGTTAAATGGGTCATATAGTGAAAGTGCAATATATTGTTGTCATATTTTCATCACTAGGCCTGCTTTTAAAGTACATTTATGTTTTTTGTTTTTTTAATACATGGTTTAAACTGAATGGATGTGGTCTGCAGTGCTTTTTTGACTTAAATATTAGTAAAATTCATAAATGAGTCATTGACTGTTTTGGAAATTTCAGAAAATTACCACTGTATATAGTGAAAAGCAAATTTTTGACAGCTTACAGACTCATATGGTTTCAAAAGTAGTTCCTCAAATTAAACAAGTCTATTGTTTAATAAGCCCATGTTGAAAAATAGCCAGTCTAGAATGTTTTAACATACTGTGGATTGAGAATCACTAATAACCTTCTTAAGCAACTAGTAGTGCTATATGGTGTTGCTCACATAATGTATTATGACAAGGTGGTGGTGGCAAACTGAACTGTCAACAGGGTGCATCCTAACATTAGATTTAATTATTACAGAAAACACCTTTTGCTATTTCTTTAGGGAGGCATTCAAAATGTCCATTCAATCATGATTGATTTGTAACAGAGACAGTCTATTAGACCTGTTCATTTTGCGTTTTCACATGTGTTACCTACTGAGATCAGAAGCAGTTTGCACTAACTGGTGATTGGCATTATGTCTCTGCTAACACTGGATTGGTGACTGTAGTAACCACATATATACTTGCTTGCAACATCAGTGCTCTTAAACGCCCTTCTTAGCCACCTTCTTTTGTTGTTCTCTATATTGGTCACAAGTCACATCTGGCTCAAAGTGCCTTTTAATAAGCCCATGTTGATTTGAAAACAAGTCCGTTCTTGGAAATAGTAATTGTTGGTTTCCTTGTGTCTGCTTTGATTTTTCAAGCTGTTCGATAATTGTAAAATATAAAGACATTGCATACAAAAAAATGCAGCGTTGACGCATGAAGTGATTGGATATCTAAGTGTGAAGAAAAAGAAGATTGAACCAGGGATAGCACTGGCAGTCATTATTAGTTTACCCATACTGTGTGCTGCATTGCCCAACCTGCCCTTGTATCAATCTTCATTTCTCACTGAACAAGGTTGTTATTAAAAGAAAATATATGAACATAAACAATGCTGAGTATTTGAATAACAACTGTAATAAAATTGATGCGGCTCTATTAGCTGTCAGTCTTTAGTGCTTATAATTGGTAATTTCAAGGTAGTTTTTACAAGTGAAGGAGGGTTATACTTCAATCGTGCAAACGTTGCTGAGAGGCGATTGTCATGTCTCTGTAGTCGTGCAGCTCTCTATTAATCCATGGGAGACTGGTTGCCAAAGTTGATTTTTTCTCAACTCTAGCTGGTTGTCGCACAGTCACCTCCTAGTGGTCGCAAGACTGAAGTATGAACCACTCTTGACAATTCATTATGGTGTCGTTTTTAAAATTCCACAGGCAGCTGTTTTTAGATATTTTGTATTTTTATTGACCATCAATTTGAACGAACAGCATAAAGATGGTGCTATCTGGGTTTGTTTTCACTGCGCTGCTGTTGAAGCTGCTGTCAGACCAAGTACCCGGCTGACTGACTTCTTATAAAAAAGTATACTGAAGCGTGCATTGGGAAAAGTGTGAAAGGACATTGTGAAAGCATGGTGAGGCGGAGAATGGGAGAGTATGGTAAATTGCTGTAAACTAATAGTACAAGGATGGTAAACTGCAAAAAAAATGTTTCATTATACCAACTGTTTAACCCTTTGCGGGCCTATGTTGAACCAGGTCCGACATTACAATTTTCCCTTTCCAGTCCGATTTCGGATCCTATCCGACAAATCATCAAAAAGATGTAAAGCACAGGTCTAGTCGTTTTTTCTCAGAAAAGCTGAGAAAACCTTTCAATGGCTGAGTGAGACTGATAGGAGCCGAATTAAGCCGAAGAAAAGGGTGTATTTGATAGCCCCATGCACCACAGAGATAAACCTGTTTTACTCTGAAAAAAAGTATATTTTAAATAGCGCGTGTAAAATAGACAGCACACGTGAAAATAAATTGGACCTGACGCGCCTGACAAGCGCTGAATAATTGTACCGCTAAGGGTTAATACAGTACAGTATTAAGAACAATGCATTCTTTGAGTGTCTTATGCGTGTCTGTAGATTTATACCCAGGATTAAGGTAAACTCTTTAAAAGATGTGAATCAGGGACTGAAGTTTCAAGGGAGTGCAGAAGTACGTGTGGTTTTCACCATGGTTATTCTGTTGTTACAAAGGGTTTATCTGCACTCCTACCCTTGGGAAAGAGTTGTGAGGTCTTATTACTGAACTTGTCAATATAAGTAATAAAACATGCTCCCTGAGGAAGGTTTGTCCATTAAACATGTTGGCTATTTTAGGGGTATTTTTTTCTTCTGTTTTAGGTTGCTGCAGTGTGTAGATTGTGAGTGTGTCTTAATTTTAGACTCTGTTTAGGGCATGTTTTGAATGCATTATAATATTATTCTCATTTTGATGCATCCCAGTGGCCCAGAAGCATCAATAATAAGGTCTGATCTAGTCTAGAGTATATACCGCCTATAGTCAGTTACTTTGTTATAAAGGGGAAAAGAAAACTTTTGATGTCAGTATCAGGTGAATTAATATTAAAAAATATGTAAGTGTGTATTTGTGTTAAATGTGTTCAATTTAAGTGTTTTATAGAAAATCCTAGCTGATTTTACATAATTACATTTTATTATTACCATCTGTTTGTGTGTGATAATGTAAATCTACAGGAGATTCGGCTAGCGTTACATACATGGGAAAACCTTTTTTTTTTTTTTTTTTTTTTTTACATGAAAAACCATATAGCTTTTCAGAGTAGAAAGAAGAGGGCAATGCATATTTGCATTGGGTTTTATAATTGTTCATTGAAGCGCTCCAAAAGACTATTCACCTACTGTAAATGGAACTGGGGGAACTGAGTCGAGTTGGAGAGACGCACACTGATCCAAGAGGGGAGTCAATGTTGATTCCCTCTAATTAGTACACCAGTATACCAAATGGAATATTCTGCTTGTAAGTTGAAGGATGTGAAGCAAGCCATTAAGAAAGCAAGGGCTTCATCATGTTGCACCATACAGAGTTTGCCAGAGTGCACTTGTGGAGGGGGATGAAGGTAGTGTGTGTTAAACACATTTTGGTACAAAGGTTGTCAGCCTATCTTTTGAAGAACTGCATGATCGACATCTCCATACAGAAAGCTGATATGCCAGGCTTTCCGGGATGCTTGGAGCATGTCAGTTTGATCTGGCAACAGATAGTTTACAAAAAGGAGAAAGAGCTCCATATAACATTCCTGGATTTAGTTAATGCATATGGTTCAGTGCCACACAAGCTCCTTTGGGCTGAGTTTTGAGTTCTTCAGCATACCCAGCACTACAATAGGGTTTTTGAAAACCTACTTCAGGGTCTTGCAGTTCTGTTTATCAACTTTACCACGGCTTGGCAGTTTCTCGAAGTTGGAATCATGTCAGGTTGCACCATTTCTCCACTGGCCTTTACCATGGCAATGGAATTCATTATTAGGGCCACAAAATAGGTAGTAGGAGGAGAACTGCTGGCTTCTGGCATGTGGCTGCCAGCACTTAAAAAAGAGCATACATGACTATATATGATATTCATATGATCTTGTTCACCACATAACCTGAATATGTGGGGTTGAGAGAACCCTTCATGTCATTTGTGTTTATCACTGGCTACTCTGAAGGACATTCTTACAGGTTGTAAAGTGGCTCTGAATCAGGGTCACTTCACTTGACATGCTGAGATGCATTAGCACTGGAAAAACAGCATATTAAGATCAACAGCTTACCGGCAACAGCTGCACACAGAGAACGACATTGCTCTGCCCAGGAAAGCAAATAACAGGAAAGGTTATTAGAACTAAGATTCGCTGGGGACATTTTAAACCTACCAGAGATTATAGAATGCAGATAAATGTTGGTCAGCATCTTATTTTCCCACCGAGATTGCTACAACAACCCTTCATGTTAATGTTGTCCTGTGGTCAGTCTCAGAACGGCTGTAATGAGCATTCCTTACCTTACCATTACCTCTTGGGTAGTTATCGCCTAAAGACCTTATAACCTGAATAGATATAGCAAAGATTGCTCGTCAGATCCTGTGACTTAGTCATTCCCATCCCTGAGGGCATAACTGGACTGCAGACATTATCATTTTTCCTTTCCTCTAAACCTGAAGGGAGAGCTATAAACAGATATGTAACAAGTCACTTTTATCTGCTTATTCGCTATTGTGTATTACAAATACATTTTGCAATATTATTAATGTTGTATTAGTAATTGCTATTTACACGTAATTGTGCACTCAGCCTGTTCTGTTTCATCCCACATCAGCCATGTGCCCTGCGCAAAGCAGGCAGCTCCGTCACACCTTCCCAGGGATCAGACAACCTAAGTCGGCTAGACTGTGCTGTCTTGTAGGCTGCTAGTTTCGATTTGAAGTTAAAATGTTAGTTTCGTTTTTTATTACGAAAACTATTCGTGTTATTAGGCCCCTGACAGTAGGCTTCCCTCGTTAGGACTGTGTCAGTTTGTCTGAAGCGATATACTGTAAAAACTGGATTTATTTGTTCAGGATCTACGGCATTCAGGTCATGTTGCTAGGCAGAAACACAAAACCACTGTTCTAATTAAACGTTTTAATTTCTAACCCACAGTTGCCTCTGGCTCTCCATAATAGGCGTTAGATGTCTGTTATATGTCTTCCCACCGCTCGCCTTGCTCCTGCTGTGTGCTGAGAAAATCAGGCACCGGGCTGTGCTCCTAGTAATGGGAGACTGCCCAAGAGCCAGGCAACAATGGAGACTGCCCAAGAGTCGTGGAAACTGCCCAAGCTTGAGGGGACCTTATGGTATTCCAACCCATCGAACCTGTAGCTCTGGGTCTGGCCCCTGAACGGCTGCATTGAGTCGTCTGGGTTTTTGACACCTTGCAAAATGCCACAGCAGCGTCGACGCCTTCCCAGTACAGGTACAAGTGGAGTGTCTTACAGACAAGGTGTCTGCCTCATGGGTTCGACCCTACGACTTGCAGCACCTGTTGATGAGAGGAATAAAGGCCTATCTGGCAGGCATTCGGCTTGCCATGTAAAATTGACTCAGCTTCCTGGCAGGGCATAAAATTTTGAAAGTGGTTTGGTGCCATTTGGCCACCTATGAAGGACTTTGTTCATCGCTAAAGGTTAAACCTGGTGCTCAATGCTCTTGAAGCCTCCATTTGAGCCCACGCTTTCAGTTGAGCTAAAATATTATCACTCAAGCGACTGTTTGTTTGCTATCACTTAACAAATCAGGTGAGCAAGATTTAGGGTTTCTCCTTGTTGAGAATCTGCTTAATTAAAGGTCAGGACAAAGGTTACGCTCCGTACCGATCCTGCCTTTTGCCGAACACTATCTTGGCATTCCAAGTCAACCAGTCTGTTGATTTGGAAGCTTCTTTTCACCTCCTTCCAGTCTGACAGGGAGCTGCAGCTCCATACGCTCTGCCAAGTCTGGGCCCTGACATGCTATGTTGACAGGATAAAAAAGAGGCAGTCCGGACGATGTGTTGTCTGCTCTGGGACAAAGTTCCATGGTCAAGCCCTGTCTAGGCAGAGGCTGTCCAAATGGATAGCAGATAAATGCAGAACTGCCTATGAGCTGGCCAACTTGCATCCTCCAGAAAGTTGACTGCCCATTCCTTCGGGGGCATGGCAGCTTTGTGGGCTTTATTCCAGGGTGCATCTGTAAATGACATTTGCAGTGCAGCAGTGTGAGCTACTCCCCATACCTTTACTAGACTCTAAAGACTTAGGTTGTGGATCCGCAAGAAAACTGGCTTTGGCACTAGAGTATTAAGGGTGACTTCCAGGTCAACCATTAAAAATAGACACAGAGGTGAGTTTCTCCCTCAATAGTTAGCCCTAGCTACTTGTACTGGGGTTCCTCATGGTAACCCGCAAGGTGGCCTTGGCCTAGCTTTGGCATTCCAGTTGGTCTACAATATTGTCTTGCGGCAGCTTTGGTATTTCTACCCATGAGGTAATGGTTACATTTTGTACTTGATAGGGAACGTTAGGTTATTATTATCATAACCCTGGTTCCCTGAAATAGAAATGTAATCATTAACCGCCAAGGTCGCCTTTTCCATGATTGCAGCAGGCTTGAAGGAAAAATGATGACGATGTCTATGTGTGCAGTCCAGTTATGCTCTCAGGGGTGGGCATGACTGCGTCAGAGGCTGACGAGCATCTTTGTTTTATCTATTCCGGTTACTGTGTCTTTAGGAGATAAATACCTATGAGGTAATGGTTACATTTCTATTTTAGGGAACCAGGGTTATGGTAATATCCTAGTGTTAGCCACTGATGTAGAACAGTATAGGTGGGTTGTCAGGGATTTGCTGGGCATCCCATGACCATCCTTGTCAGAGATATTGGATTTAGTGGACAGGAGTTGTGGCATATAGTGAAGACTCTATCTGAGGAGGCAGAGAGAAGTAGCAACTGGCTGTGGAGACCTCAATAGAGATAATGGGGAAGTTTAACATACATGAAAAGGAGTGAATGGCTAAGCTAAGTAAACAGGGCTGGCTGGATTGGGTAGATGATGGAAGAGGGTGGTGCTGTTGCCAGCATCACTGTTGAAACCTCCCTGAGATGTCGTGGACACCCATCTGATGACCCCAGTGAAGTGCTCCACCCAGCTCATTCAAACCATTGACATGATGAGGCGCTAAGGAAGCCGCACTTGGGTTGATTTCTGAAGCTAGCATCACCACCGAGGGAGGCTGCAAATTGGCTGATACTTGGAACCAGCATTACACTTCAGCCATCAACATCGGGCCAATAAGAAGTACAGGTTGCCTGGCAGAGGAAAAGCACTGGAAGCTTTTATCTTATTTCATTGTGACCAGATGCTCAACAAAACCATGTCTTGGTTGGTCCTCACCACTACTATCTCATTTTGTCTTGGTAAAAGCAGAGTCCAATGTTAAGATGATAAATTGGTATACCTGTGCTGGATAACAGTGGTTAGTAGACTGATTTTGTAAAGGGTTTAGTTCTTGGTTGTGAATTTAGTGCTCGTGTCATGAAGCTCTGTAAGCGTACATGGGGATTTACTGGTCGTACATACTTCCTTTTCCCATCCTTAACCCATGCATGTATCATACTTTACCACACCATATTTTTGTAATGTTTAACATGCTTTAAATGCTTAAATACCACTTTAAATACCATGCTTTACTACACTTTGCCAAGCTGTTATATCCTGGTTGTCTTTCTATCATTCACTCAAGACACTTTTGTTACGTGGACTAATGTATACTGGGGGCTAAACTGAGACCACCAAACTCATTTCATTTCTGATCTGAACCAGATTAAAACCTAAACTTCCAGAGCTGATTTTATAGGTCTCACTGGGGATGTTTGCTCCCCCCACATTGATGGATTTAAGAGCTATATAACAAGTGTGAGGCTTCTGTGATAACCACTGTAGCCTGTTTGGCAGGTTCAGACAAGGTTCACGTGAAAAAATAATAGACGACCATCAGACCTTAAAGGTACAGTGCTTGAATTAATTCATCCATGACAACAAAAGGAAGAACAGATTAACTGGAGATAGCAGGAGAGAAATCGTGTTTTTGGGTTTTTTTTTCCCCCCTTATGCTCTTATAGTATCACAGCAGACAGGTATTTTGATTTTTACACAGTGATGCTTTCCTCTACTCTAGGCCATCTATGCTTTCAAGGGTTATAGTCTATTCAGTACCGTCTCCCAAAATTCCAGCTGAGTTTATAACCATAGCCATCACTGGGAATTTCATTTGTAAAACACTGAAAATAGGATACAGTACAACATTAGTTGCACTGGCATTGCGGTTTAAGCCTGTACACAGCTTTCAGGAACATTAGTTAAAATGACAGCTGCGTATCATCTGTTTCAATTTTATAAGAAGCAATCCAATAGGGATTGTCGCCAAGAGGCAACCAGCTATTGCTGAAATGTAAACTTTGATTGACATGTTCTACCATTTAAGTAGGTCCGCATTATGTTTGTCTTTTTCCTTTTTTTCAGGGTTTCTTTTTTTAATGTTCTGGGTTTTTTAGATATCCATATTCAGTGAAACGCATACCGCTTCTGTAGACAATTCAGCATTATTGTGGCATACTACCTCCCAGCTGTTGAATATTGTGCCACTGTGTTCCAGTCAGCACCCACTTCAGTTGTTTTATCCCCTTTGGAGGATCATACGTTGTGTGTCCATTCATCTCTCACACTTACTTTTTCTCATTTGTCTGTATTAACGTTATTAGTAGCTTAAGAATCAGATTGTTAGGATATAGAGGGGTGTCTATCTGTCCATCTGTTTGTCACACATTCTTGCTAGAGAACTGCATGCTTATCCAGGTGCTCTGAAACTTCACATTAACATTACTTAGCATAATTTATTGAGAGTGTCAGATCATCGTACTGCACCTGTCAACTCTCCCTTGTTTGCCGGGACTTGCCCGTTTTTTGGACACTTCTCCCAGACAACTCCCGGAACAAAATTTCTCCCGTATTTTGCTAAAAACTCTACTGTTAAACCCCTATATGTCAGAAAACCTTTCATTTCTGCAAAAGTCATGTGTGGTCTGTGGTTACTGCAATCCCCGTTTGTACCTAGCAGGGTTTAGGACCCAGGGGAGCCTTCTGTGCCAGGCATGCATTCAGTGCATGGCTTTGCATGCGATAAGCCCTCCTGGTACAAAAAAAAAAAAAAAAAATTATATTATATATATATATATATATATATATATATATATATATATATATATATATATATATATATATATATATATATATATATTCTAATATGTATGTATATATACTTTACATGTAGACTCTAAACAAACTACTCCACTTTGATAGTTAAAAAATGCATATAGAACATAAATGAGTAAGATTTACAGAGAAAAACAGATTAATCCCAGTTGCATAAGTTTTCAACCCCTTTGTTACTGCAGCCACAAATCAGCTGATGTGCAAATGATTTGTTTGAAACGTCACAAAATTGGTGAAATGGTTTCAGCCTCTGTGTACTCAAAGTGGTTTAACTTGTAGATAATTTCCCTCAGGTATATAAAGACTTTCAGGCTGCAACTCACATAGTGATCCAACAAAGCAACCATGAAGACCAAGGAGCTTTCAAAACAAGTCAGGGATAAAGCAGTAGGCACAGAGCAGGAGAAGGGTACAAGAAAATTTCAAAGGCACTGATTATCTCTCAGCACAGTGAAGTCATTAAGAAGTGGAAGATGCTTCATCCCACCCAGACACTACACAGATCAGGTCTCCCTCCTAAACTGAGCAGCCAGGCAATCAGGAAACTAGTTTGGGATGTCACTGTGAAGCCAACAATGACCTTGAGAGATCTGCAAAGTTATGTTTCTGAGATGAGTCAGTGTTCACACACCAGCAATAAGCCGGTCCTTACACAAAGCTGGCCTGTATGGACAGGTGGCAAGAAAGAAGCTATTGTTCAAAAAGCCTCATCTTAAAGCATGTATGGAGTTTGCAAAAAAGCATGTAGATGATACTGCAGACATGGAAAAAGGTTTTGTGGTCAGACGAGACAAAAATTGAACTTTCCGGTCTAAATTCCAAGCGGTATGTCTGGCACAAGCCCAACACTGCACATCACCCAGTCAACACCATCCCAACTGTCAAGCATGGTGGTGGCAGCATCATGCTGACCCTCTGTGTCCCTGCCCACAAGCTGAGGTCCTCCAACTCTGGCCTGCTTGTTATCCCCAAGTAAAACTGCACCACGCTTGGAGAATGCTCGTTTAGCTTCATGGCTCTGACTCTTGGAACTCTCTTCCAGCTTTGTGCGTGATGCTCCCACCGTCGCTCGCTTTAAATCAACTCTGAAGACCCACCTGTTCTCTCTTGCTTTCCATGCTCTTTAAGCCTGATATCTGCTATTAGCTGCTATGTTGCTGCTACTATTCCATGTATTATGTTACTATCAGGTATTATGCACTTTCCACTGTATTTAATGTACTATTTCATGTTTAATGCACCAATACAGTAGTTGTCGTACGTGTTGAAAGTCAGGGTCCTGGTTTGGGATATTTGAGTCGAATACTCTGCATGCTATGTGTTGTTGCTCAAGCTTGAAAAGCACTATGACTGTGATGAACCAAGGTCAGAAATCATGAATAAATAAGTCCTCATGACCTAGATGTTATGTTCAAGGAATAATACAACAGAAATGACATGCTAATATGGACCACAATTCTCCTCCAACTGACTCCATGAGGTTTCACATATCTAGTATCAGTACGCAATTCTAAAATATGAAGCGATACCTTTAAGAACAAAGAATCCTTATGTGCGTCGCCTGTCAAAATGTTGCAAGCAAGTGCTGAGCTGACAACAGAGAGACATTTGAGTGGTTTTCTAAAGTGACAGAAAGCCCATCAAAGATGTTCATTAAGCATTGTTCAGCAAAAAGAAAAGCTAGTTTAGACAAGCCACCTATCATTCTGCATTAATTAGCATATCTGGAGAACTTTATTCAGTTCAGTTCTTCAAATAGCTATGTTACGCTTTGATCATTGCTTGCAGATATGTGACACCATTTAAAAAAATACATAGACCAATGCATAACCAAGTGTTATATTTTCCTGGAAAACTGGAAACTTAAGATACAGATAATTACTTACCTAAAAAAACAATACAACATATGTCTAACGAACCCATAAAGTTTATAAGTCTTTATACCACGGAACAGGTGTGCTTGTCTGTGGGAAAGACCCCATCTGATACTTATACATTTTATAGAACATCTCAAGCTCCGCTTATTGAACTGTGATTCATTTGCATGGGTGGACTATTTGTTACAAATTCATTAAATATAAATAGATTTAAAAAAAATTAATAAATCATAAACCTGTATCAGACACATAGAGGTGAGCTTTTGATTTTTATGCAAGTTATTTCTGCAGCATTGTCGAATAGTGTAAAGGCGGCTTGGTTTCTTTGATTATCTAGTCTAGTGTGATCACAGAAGTACTTGTCCAGTACTTCAAGCCTTTTTATTTTCAGATTAGATACGCACTTGCCATTACCCGTCTATATTTAACTTTTTGGTTTGTTAAGCAGTGCCGGGCTTTACTACATAACCGCAGGATATAATTAATTTCCAACGCAACAAACAACCAATAATCGTCTTGGCTGATAAACTGACATAATTTCCTTGCTTGCTGTCATCTGTAGACAATTCATGCCTTTTTTAGATAATGACACAAACTGTTTCTTTCCATTTAATAATACAAAACGGATTTGTCCTGTGGTAAACTATATGCATTTATTTAAATGTAAAGAACGATTAGTATTAAAACACTGCTCTTTAATTCATTGTTAGTTTTCTTCTTTTTTCTCGCACTCGTAATGTGATGTCATAATTGGTCTGTATATCAGCTGATGGAGTAAAAATAAATAAATAAAATATCAACAGGAGAATGTATAGCAGTGGAACGTTCTGTTACTGGAGAGGGTGCATCTAAATCCACTTTGGGAAAAATTATGACACTGCTGTATTCAGTGATAATAAGTCCATGTAGCTTTGTACAATGCAGATCTTGCAGAATATTAATGAAATATGATAGCGAAAAGACGGGAAATTCATCTCTGCAGCGGCACCCTAAAAAGTGATGTATTCGTCCTGTGGTTGTTTTAAAAGCCATAATAGTGGTGTAATATTTGTTGTTGAACATTAATTTAGCAGTTTGATATGATATGAATTGTCCAAAATGAGTATGCAAATTGCATATTTTCAGCAATGGGAAAATTTCCCCCTCATGTTGCAGCAGTACTAAAACTTTTATTCTTCAATGATATTCGTATAATCACTAGTCATTATAGTAGTCTCCACTAGGACCCAGCAGAAACGGCAATCGACTGAGGCAGCGTTGGCATGCAATGCATTGTGTGTGATCTCAAGCAGAGAAAAGAAAGCACAGCCCAGTGTCATGCCGACGTTTTCGAACATTGGGATCTTATTGTTGTAGGGGGCAGGCACCCAGCCAGCTACAGGGTTTGCTGGTGTGCGGTGAGCCAAGGACTCCCCAGCCAACCTAACCCCTGCCCCTCCCGGGCAGAGCTTGGCCAATTGTGCGCGGTCGGCGGTGACATAGCTTGGATTCAAAACGGCGATCTCCAAGTTATAGGATGCATCCAGTCCTCCAGGCGGAGTGTCTTAACCGGAATGCACCACTTGGGAGCCATCAACATTTATTTTTAATTGTATTTCTTTATGCCCCAGCTACAGACACTTTCCCCCCTGCTGCTTACAATACTGGAAAGTATGTGTTACCCTGCTAAATTTATAAATTTTATTTGTATCAATTATTGTAATAAAATTCTATTACAGAACAGTCTGATCTTCATTTAACCAGTATGCATGTCTCCCATGCCTCCAGGTTGTGCTTCCCACCTTCATCCTGGAGAAGAGGTCCCTGCTGGAGATGTACGCTAACTTCATGGCGCACCCGGACATGTTCGTCACCATCGTGGCCGGTTCCAGCCCCGAGGACAGGATCATCCGTTTCGTGGAGTACTACCTGACCGCTTTCCATGAGGGCCGCAAGGGTGCCGTGGCCAAGAAACCCTACAACCCCATCATCGGTGAGACCTTCCATTGCTCCTGGGACGTACCTAAAGACAAAGTCAAACCCCTGAGGACTTACAACACGACTGCCATCCTCAAGGACCAGGCCAAAATCCATGCCCCAGAGTCTTGCAGGGACCAGGCCGACTGCTACAAAGTGCGCTTTGTGGCGGAGCAAGTGTCCCATCATCCACCTGTGTCAGGGTTTTACTGTGAGTGCAAGGAGAGGCAAATGTGTGTGAATGCACATGTCTGGACCAAGAGCAAGTTCATGGGGATGTCTATAGGTGTGTCCATGGTTGGGGAAGGTAAGTTTAATGTGATATTTCTATGTTGTGTCTATTTATTATTCACCATCTAACCCCTGGGGACAGGAATATAATGCAGATAGTCAACCAAACGCGCATATGTTTTACATATAGAGAATCGCTTATCCAATTGAGATAAAACTTGCCACTGACATAGTCTCGGGCCACATGAAGGCTGTTAGTCTGCTGTCTGTCTCTCGCAGTTAATGTTTTAGAGATATCTAGAGAGCCAATTGTGATGAAACTGGTTAAGGGCATTCATTGGGTATTGAGAGTTTTAGAATCTGGGGACTATGATGGTTTACTATTTATATATTACATCTGACGTTATTTTGGGCTCAGAATTGATGTGGGATTACAACACAATTATTATCTCCAGTAGGAAAGGTGTGCCTTCTGCTACAAGAATATGGTGGAAGCACACACGTCACGCTTGCATAATGCATGATCTGTAAAATACTCGTCTAAAGAAGGAACTTTTTAAACAATTTTCTGGGTGAAATTTTGTTCAAGCTTTCTTATAAAAAGTAGATTATTGTGTTGTCTGTTTCTTTGTTAAAAATTTGAGAAACACTCCAGACCCCCATTTTGAAGGTCCTTTGGATAATTGCATTGGCTTGTCCTTTTCCCTAGTTGACTGCAGCTAAGTAAAGGCAACTGTATTAGGTTACAAGTTGCTGCTAGCAAATGTGTTGTATGAGGTTAAAAAATCACAGAGCTGCTTTCTTTTTACTGTTTACACCAATAATACTAAATAATTTGTTACTAAATGTTCTCTAAAACTGATACATCATTTCTATAAATATGTTTATGGGAAATCACTGGAATGGATTAACTATTAATTTATTTCACGTTTTTTACAAAGAACAGTTGTCCTTGCAGAGCCAAGCCGTTTTTTTCCACTGAAGTGTTTTGTTAAACCAAACATGTTCACAGTATTGTAAGACTCCATGAGGGATTATTTACCCAACAGACACTATTAGCCTAATTGCAACAGTTTGCACTTCCCACTTCACAGCAGAGCACAGTAGCGGTTTGATTATGTAAATGAGTGTGTACGCTTGTGGTTTAAGAGGTGTTGCTGCATTATTATAATGCAAATTTTTACGCTGCTTTTAAAAATATAGTTGAAATACAACATATAGTAACCCACTGTGTATCCGTCCTTCACATAACCATTGATCTGCCATGATTAAGCTCTTCAGCAAAACGCCTCAAACCACAATTAAAAACTAAGCTAATATTTTAAATGACTCACTTTGGTTAACTTACAATTACATGTAAGCAAGGTGTTGAGCTATGCACCAGTCAAGTTAACCGAGGTTGAATGTGTATTGTGATAAAGCTAGGGGTAGAGTCATTAATGGGAGGTATGTGAGGGCAAGTTTGCTGGCAAATTATGACCTCACATTACCGGAAGTAAGATGAACTTTGCTGAGAACTCGTAACGTGTACCAAACCCTGCCTGTGTTTTGACCGGCCTTTGGATTGTGGAAAATAAATGTATCAGGTGCTGCTCGTATCAATACCGTATTACTGTGTTGTGTGGAACTTTGAGGATCTCTGCTACTGGTTATGTGCGCACGTTCATACTTATCTCCGGACTTGCCACTAATATATATATATATATATATATATATATATATATATATATATATATATATATATATATATATATATATATATATATATAGGTATAGTCTCATAACGTATTGTAGAGAGTTTTGCAAATTTTCAAAAATAAAAGTTCCTAGGAATAAAAACAACATAGGCTAAATGTTGTTTGAAGCTATGTTTCCTATTATTATTATATAATATCTTTATTTTTATGTAGCACCTTTCATAGTGGACCATTGTCACAAAGCGCTTTACAGAGGTAGGCTGTGAACTCTGCATTATATGCAAAGTCACTTACAAGAGAACACTGATTTAACATCTCGTCCACAGGATGGAGCACAAGGAGGTTAAGTAAATTGCTCAGGGTCACACAGTGAGTCAGTCAGTGCGAGAGGTGGGATTTGAACTGGTGACCTTCTGGTTACAAGCCCTGGACTTTAACCAGTGGACCACTGTGACGGTGTGATCTGAGATACACTTAAAATATAGAAGATGATGTGACAAAGACATTCTCTTCATTATTGTCTGTTTCAAACAAATAATGTAAACATATAAAAGAATAACAGATACTGTGAAAATGGAAAGACAAATGTATAATTTACTTAGGAGATGAAACTGCGCTTTGCCGTTCTCCTTTGTAAAAACAAAACAGGGAAAAGTTCAACTTTGAGTCGAACGCGGCTACAATGAATACTTTGTATTGAATAGGTGCACATTTTCTTTGCAGTGTTATTGTGGGTTCTTAGGTGGTGGGTGAAGTTTGGCATTCCAAATGTTTTTTGTGAATTTTTAAAACATGTTTTGGTTTACAATCTAACGGCAAGTTGGGGTGACTTTTGAGCACGTAATGCTGGTTATAGACCAGAGCACGCTCAATGACAGGCAATGGAGGAAGTATTCCATTTGGTGAGGATGTTAACTGTGATATCACATTGATGTGAGTGTGGATATTCAGGTATAGATAAATACCAAGTGGAAGGATCCTATCATTTTGTTAATTATAATGCAGTTATGTCACCCTTATTGTAACTATGCTTTTGGGTTTAAAGGTGTAGTGGATTGACTCAGGGAGATGCTAGTGACCCAGCGAAGATGGGAATATAAACCTGGACAGAGCTCATTTGAGGAGAGCAGGTTGAACACTCCAGAGAGCCTGGGGTGACTGAATAGATGTGTGTTCAGAGAAGTGCTGTATTCTATAGAACTGTTATTTATTTGATCGTTATTTTCAAGTTTATTCCTGTGTTTTTAAAACTGCCAACATTTATTTAACGGGGGCTTCAATAAAATCTCACTTGTGGCATTTTAAACCTGACTTCCGACTGTTTCTTGCCACCTGCAATAGCCAGTTGATCACAGTACCTTACAACCACGATGTCTCCTTAATACAGCTTAACTTTACAATCGGTTGTTGAGGTATCCGGAGCACTCAGTAAATGATGGGATTTAAAAATTCTGATAAAGTAACAAAATGTGGAACCCTGGTCTCATTTTGCAAGCAGATAATTAAAACATGGTCAGTGGCATTAAGGGAATTGAAACAGTAACAGGTTGAACATATGATAAACTTTGCACTGCAAGAACTGTTTACAAGCCTCAGCAGGACTTAATCTGTCTGTTAATGTATTTGTTATATCTTCAGCTTTTTGGTACAAAGTGAATATATGCAATTGTAAGTCACACTGGAATTATGCCTCTAAAAACTAAAGAAGGCTGAGGGCATAGAGCTGCTTCATAATTATATTGTACTGTAGATCTTGTCTACATTCAACATGAGGGTGCCACTTACCATAACGCATAACTGGAATTTGCGGCAGGTAGTCAATTTACCCAAGTATGTAACAAATCTTACAGAATTTTTGTATTTATTTATTTTTTTTGCCACTAAGCTCCCTGACGTTACTTTATTTCCAAGTTCATCTCATGCTGTAGCATTAACCATCTCCTTAGTTATTTTATACATTGACCGCTGAGCTGGTTAATCTACTCATTTACTGCTTAAACTGATTCACCGATTTTACACGCTAATTTAACATATATATTGTATATAGAGCCACCCACTGTATGACAGAGCAGTGCCGAGCTCATTCTCTTTGACTTTGATATTATCTAACAGCAGGATTGGATAAGTGTGGAGCGCTGAACTGCAGGTTTCTGCATGTTTAGTGAAGGGAGCTACTTTAAAAAATATATATATTTGATTGCTGCCAAGCAACAGTGCAGGCAAATCAGCCGTAGGCGTGAACAGAGGGACATGTTTCAAAACTGTGATTCATTCAATGTAGGCAGAACTGTACAAAACATCTAAAAAGAGAGAGAGACTTGGTTAATTGCAAGTGCTATATAAGATGCCTATTGGGTTCATGATTATCAGTCATGACTCCACTGAGAACATCAGATTCTTAGAAAGTTGAAACTTGGTATAGGGATTCTTTGCCACAAGTTATTGAGAGTATCAGAATCTGGAAATGTAAGGATGAACATGAAGTGGACATAGGCTAGGTTATGGTGATTTACTTCATCATTCTAATGCCTGTAATGTATTTACAGCTCTGGCAGGCAATGTACTAAAGTGTTGCTAAGTATGCAGTAATTTTATGCATGAATAAGGAGTCTTCATAGAACCACAAGGCAGAAATAAATAAAGGCAGTCTTTTCTTGCTAATTAAACTTTAGTAATGTGTCCTCATTGTTCCCCCACCCCCAGGTGTTCTTTGCCTTCTGGAGCATGACGAGGAGTATGTTTTCACGCTGCCTTGTGCCTATGCACGCTCGATACTCACTATTCCTTGGGTAGAGCTGGGGGGCAAAGTCACAATCAACTGTGCCAAGACTGGCTATTCAGCCACCGTCACATTCCACACCAAACCTTTCTATGGAGGAAAAGTCCACAGGTATTCCAACCATTTACGACATAGTCTTCTGTTGGTGCGTGCGTGTGCGTGTGTTAATGTTTGCACTGGACATTAAAACAGAATTGCGGTGTTGAAGATTTTTTTTTTTTTTTTTTTTTTAAAGTTGTTTTTAATTAATTATACTGTATTTTGTGAACTTAAATTACTGTTTAGAGGTGCAGCCAGTGCATCTTTTTAGCTTATTTCAGCCTATTTATGTTGTTTCTGAGTGATTTTAGTCTTGAGGAACAATTTGTGTTTTCCTTAGTGCTAAAATTCACAATCAGCAGGCACAGTATTAAAATATTTGCATGGTTGCAATAAGCAGTTCACATAATTTCATATGAAATATGCAGTTACATAAATGTGATATTTCTGGATATGCATCTTACAAATTCTGTGAAGGTCAAACCATTCCTTAGGGAGAAACTATTCTGGGTGTGCGTTTTGTGTTGAAATATCTGTGAAGGAAGGATGGCTGGCTAGGACCCAAACCAGAACATCTGCAGTTAACTGACACTTGTTCTTTCACTCCTGGCAGAGTGACAGCCGAAGTCAAACACAACCCTACCAACACCATCGTGTGTAAGGCACAGGGGGAGTGGAATGGAACCCTCGAGTTCACCTATAGCAGCGGAGAGACCAAAGTGATTGACACCACCAAGCTGCCAATCATCCGGAAGAAAATCAGGCCAGTGGAGAAACAGGGGCCATACGAGTCAAGGTGGGGCAGCATGAGAGTCCAGCCAGCCTGACAGCATTCACACACTCACAGTAGCAACTAGTCATAGCATAGGTTATGTAGAAGCTGTAAAAGGCTAAAGCTGAAACTGCACTAAAAACAAAATTGCTGGATTAGGCAGCCGTGTAAAGCTCTTAATTAGGTTGTCCATGTAGAAGCGGCAGCTATTACTAAGCAGGGATTATTCCTGCAATTGTAATTTTGGCCCAGGAAATACTTAAATCTGTACTATGCTGGCTGCCAGGAAATTTGCGCTTGTTACAAAAATGTGTGTTTTTTTGGTTGTTTTTTTTAGGCCTGGGATTTTTTTTTAAAGCTATTAACACATTTGTGACAGTTGGTGAGGTTCAAATTTTTTATTTTTTATTTTTTACAAAAAAAAAAAAAAAGGCAGAGTTTCATTAATGGTGGTTTTTACATTGTGTACCCCATTGGTGCATGCAGACGGCTGTCTTGGCCGGTTGCTGTTTCATTGGTCCACAAACAAGTACTGTGAATTAAATAGCCATGGTGCAGTTCTACAGTTCACATTGCAGAAAATGGCAAACGAAAGCAAGGTGCTGGCGAAAAATTTAACTACATCTGTACTGCATTACGTCAATTTGACACCAACCTCGAATTAGACGCCCTCGTATTGATGCCGCAGTTATATATCAGTTTTATAATAGAGGCCGCCCTCGAATAAATGCAGCTATCAATAAAGAAACATTAAGGTATTTTTTTTTATTCCCTATTAAAAAAAAAACACACACACAGTAAACAAATAAACGGGCAATACTGACTATGTACATGTATTACCTCGAAGAGACGGGAGCCTCAAGCTAGCATGTAAATTACAAACTAATGTACACGCGCACATAGTAAGCACATTTTATTTTATGGTAGTACAGTTCTGAAAGAAAATGCAAGATATAGTGGCTCTCTAAAGTATTCACCTCTCTTGGACTTTTCCACATTTTATTGTTTTACAACATGGAATCAAAATTGATTTAATTAGTTAGTTTTTGCCACTGATCAACACAAAAAAAGTCCACAATGTCAAAGTGAAAAATAAAATCTACAGATTGTTCTAAATTAATTACAAATACAAAACAGAAAATAACTGATTGCATAAGTATTCACCCTCTTGAGTCAATATTTGGTAGAGGCACCTTTGGCAGAAATTACAGCCATGAGTCTGTTTGGATAAGTCTCTACCAGCTTTGCACATGTGCAACTGTTGCTTAGTTAAAGAACTAGCATTTCAATAGTAGGATAGATCAAATACTAGGATGCAGATACAGTCCACTTTCCTGCTAACCATTCTCCACCCATCTAGCTAACATCTAACTATTTGAGGTCACACACATTATAGTTCACTTTGTGTTTCTGTGGATTTTGAGTTGACACCCAGTTCAAAGGGGGGCACAGGGATCACCAAAATAAGAAAAGTTTTCTTTTTAAAAGTTTTTTTTTTTTTTCTTTTATGGTTGAAACATTACAGGGACTTGACCAGTGTCCCCATGAGGTGATTTTTTTTCAAGATTTCCTACCTTGTGGGGACTTTTTTGATGCCATAAGCATTGTAAATGAGCCAAATACTTAAAGTATTTTTGCATGGAATTTTTTTGTTTTCCTATGGTTGTACTACCATACCTAACTACTCTTTATAATGCTTTCCATGCTTGCACTAAGCTGTTGCGCTACGCTTTTACTGTGGTTTAATAAGGGCACACATATTCTCTGACACACACACACACAGTGCAGTTGTTTGTGGATGATGAGCTATGGTGGTGTCATGCTCACTTAATTGCAGCACAGGTGTGTAAGAGTGCTCTTGCCTGCTGTCTTGCAGACGCCTGTGGCAGCATGTCACCACTGCACTGAAAGACGGGAACATTGACACGGCTACTGAGCACAAACACATTCTGGAGGAGAGGCAGCGGGCCGAGGAGAGGCAGAGAGCAGCTGCTAACATGGCCTGGAAGCCCAAATACTTTATAAAAGAGGTGAATCCACAACATCTGTTAACTACTATCTTTCAGATAAAACAGACTCAGAAAGCTGTAAATAATTTAATAAAACTCGACAGTCATTGATGAAATATGAGCCTGAATAACGAACCTCAAATTGCTATTCCTGGCAAAAATAATAAATGTCTGATATTTCTAGGATGCTTTTCAGACCTTTGTCTTATCTTAAAAAAAAAAAAAAGATAAGGCATTCATGAAACCTTTGACTTTTTCAATAAGTTTTTTTTTTTTCTTTTTATTATGTTTGTAAACCTTTACAAAGGTCATAAATTAATTTTAAAATAGGGCCACAGGTGTATTGTGCAATAATTGGAGCAATGGAATTTTTATTTCCAAACGTACAGGTTATGACATGTTTTGTTTGCATTTTTGGGCATGATTAGAAGAAAGTGCTGATGACCAGTAAGCACTCTATAGGAATTCATAACAGGTTTATTACCAGCACCATTTCAAAAGATGTCTTTATTGCTACCTTGTTAAATATATTTAAATGAAATGTGTATTAAAAAAGATGAAAAGACCTAATGATCATAACATGATTGACTGTTGTATCTCTGCTAGGGAGAAGGCTGGGTGTACCATAGTCCACTCTGGAAAACACAATGATGAGAGTCCATCTGGCTAGCTACAGGAGCCACCTGGGGAAAAGACAACAAACTACTGGATACAGAAAAGTCAGATACAACCCTGTGAATAGTGAGGAATTGAATAAAGGCAGCAAGCTCCAGATGTCTACTAAGACGAGCTATCCTTGTATATACACTCCTTGTATAAAACAGCGATAACTTTCAGAGGGTTTAGGGTTGGTGGGAGAGACCATTTTTATTATTACAAGTAGTATATTTCTATTTTTCACTTTGCCAAGATCTCTTTTGCACTTGTACAAAGTGATTTAGCCATTGGTGTTTCTTTTTCTTTTTCTTCATCTTCACATCATGTACTGTGTTATACAACTCATCCTGCCAATGCAAAGCTAGTGCACCTCCTTTAGGTTGTGAGAATGTACTCTGCAGCAGCATGAGTCCTGTCCCTTCCTAGTGCAGCAATACAGAACCGCTGCAGTGTGTTACGTTGCAAACATCTTGTTTTGGATTCCAAAGAACCACCAGTTCTGCCTTTTTGTGTTTGTGCGTGCCTGTTGCACATTGTTTATGTTCATATTCAATATGTGTCTTACCTTATGATTGATTTTTTCTTTCTGCCGATCAGTAACATCAAATTAATACCTGGATTATTGTAACGTAAGTGTCTTCGGTTTCATTCATTTGCTTTCTAGTCTTAAGGGGCTTCCTATTGATGTATTGAGCTTTCCTGGTGTTTAGACATTGAAAAAAAAAGAAAGTAGCTGATAAATCCCACACTGTACTGTGCTTAACAGCCCCCCAAACACAGTCTTCTGTTCTTTAGTCCTGGTGTTTGTTGGCTACAGACATTTATTTTGGGGCACTACAACCCTGCTGTATCTCTCGCAGTGCTGTTATCTTGTATTTAATTTGGGCCCAGGTGTGGTCAAATAAAAAGCAAGCAATAATTGTTCTTCAGCAGCTGTAGGTCACAACTGAGACATTTTCTAAAACTGACTTCTTCAAAGAGATTACTCTGCGTGAATTTGCTTGATTTTTTGTTTCATGGAGACAAATTCACGTGGCTTACAATATAATTTCTAGTTATTTTTTAACAGATTGTCCAGTTATACTGATACACTTCCAAACTATGGCCACATATTTAGAATTGAATGAATTCCAGTTGGATGTGTTGGGAAGAAGGAATCTTTATACATATCCTAGTTTGCATTTTTTAAATGTCATTTTAGCTGTAGAGAATCCTGCTTATTATATTACCACTCAGTGAGCCACATATTCATACTCCTGTAATTACATTCAGCATTATAAGATACATATCCATGTTATAAATCATGAACAAAAACAAGTGATTGCATTTAAATGTGTTATTTAAAGATATACCAGATTCACATCTGCTGTGAATTACCCTGTTTAATTCTAGACCACCACCTACATCGTTTGATGTTTCCTTGGCCTACGGAAAAGGACAAATACCAATATTAGATTCAGGTTTTTCAAAACAGTACACTGTAAAACAGTGTTATGTTCTTCCTGGGAAGCATGTGATGAAAAGTTGACAATGACATATTCGTGTAATTATCATTGCTGGTACTAATGAGACCACCATGTTTCAATTTGTCTTAACAGGTAGAAATGGCAAGTGCAGTATTTCTTCATCCTCACTACACAATGGTGCAGTTGTAAAATGTTGGGCATCATTTTCCAGATATCCAGAGCTGTGTATGCCATTATAAGTACATAAAAAAAAGAATGCATGCAAGAATAAAATGTGTATGGAACTACAATTCTTTAAGTTGCAGTACCACCATTTACTAACATTGGCCAGTCAAAAATCTTAACTTTAAACATTAATTTGACAAGATATTTAGAAGTACTTAAAAGAAAGTAGAATACTAAACATTATGTTTCAACGAGAGGTCATTAATATCTTCATGTAGACAAACGGTAAAATGTTGTCATGATTTTTTTTCAGCTTCTTTTTAGTGGGTCTCTGTTTTTCTTATTTGAAAAGATAGTATGTCTCTGTGAATGCTCTAGTTCAACACTTCTACTTGCACTTAATTGATAATACATAAAAGATCACCAATATATTTAGAAAGTAATATTTAGAAAAACTAAAAGGAACTCTAAATTCAATGTCGAATGTTTTGTCTGTCTTTCTCAATGTCTTCAAAAATATTTATAGTCAAACATTTGTCATTGAATTTACAAAGTTTTTTTTAGCATATTTTGAACTGTCACTATGGTGTCCATATGGATAAGTTGATAACTATTATTCTAGCTTTGTTGGTTTTGTAATTTAATTTTAAAGTGCAAATATAATTAATAACCTATTCTTTGGCTAGATTTTTCTTTGAAATCGTTTGTGTGATGATTATCTTGGCATGCTCAATAGTGGGCATTTGTAATTTGCCCTGCCTTAAGTGTTTTCTTTTTATTTGTTTTACATTGGCCAGAACAGATAGGAAATTGAGTGAATAATAAATCTTGGGTTTGTCCTCTTGATCCAAATGTCTTATTTTAAAGCATTGTCCTTTTCTGTATTTGTACAGGTAAAACACCACTTTTAAATGTATGTGTACACTACGATCAGCTTTGCAGTGTATTCAATAGCTTTAACCAAACTCTGTGTTCACCTGTGTAGAACCTATGCAACACTATGTTACACAATAGTTAGAAAAAAAAAAGTTGTTTTGTTAAAATAAACATGCCGTGGCAATCACATTTTCAGATGTCCTGTGATTTACCGTCAGACCAGTGTTATTTATTAAAGATGATTATTTTCCTTAAGGTTGTAGCATTCAAATTATTATATTTTGTTGGTATTATTTTAACAGACTAATTAACTAAGGTTGATATAATACTGTGCTTGTTGCCTTTTAATATGTGATCTAGGGGTAGATGATAATGACTCGATTATATCAAATGTTATAATCCAGGGCTGGCAATGGAACGTGAAACAATCAATGTGATTGGTCGAGCAAGGTTCCAGCTGTCCGTATATTGGATGGATATGGACAGTTGGAGCCTCATCACATATTAGAAATCACTGTGCTGCCTCACATAATGAAAGTATCGGACGGTAGCCATCTTGCTTTTACAGGTACAGATGTACAGCTGTAACTATGAAACTGAGTGACCAATTACCTGCAAAAAAATCAAAGTAGTGAGTAGACCTGCCAATTTGGATGAAGAACAATCAATTGAACTGGAAGATAGCAAAAAAATCACTGCCTTTATACTCAGTCATCCCGACTTTGTCACTTAAAATAATGTATTTTTAGCAGATTGTAAACGCTACAGAAAAACACAGACACTTCTGCACATTATCCACTCCTCTTAAACACATACAATTACTGAAATCCGAGATGTTGTTGTATTTATTTGTAATCCTCCTGTCAGAGTTGTAACCAAGTCACTAAAATTGGAACTCGAGTCGAGTCATTTAGGAGTAAAGACTCAATTCGAGTCATTAGTTCCGACAGTTCAAGACCTCTTGATTTAATCCAATTTTAAGGCATACAGTAAAAAGACCGATAGTACAGTACAGCCTCGATCTACAAACCTGTTGGGGTCCAAGATTTTTCTGAAGTCGACTTGGTTAAATGAATCGGTCCTGTTTCTATTTTTTTTAATTATTATTAGGCTATTACAGTAGCACCCACCCCCATACCAGACCGCGATCAGTAATTAAACATTTAAAAGCACATCAGCCAAGTTTCAGTTTTGTTTCAATGTTAATTTAAGCCTTCATTCCATGTATGTATGCATGCATGCACTCACGCACGCGCATACGTGCATACATACATACATATATGAGTATGTTATGTTGGGTGAAGTTAGACGATGTTCCAAGTTTTTCACATATTTTTACTTAACAGTGTAGCCAAGATGCAGCCTGCTTGTTCTTCTCCCTGTCAATAGTGTAATCTTTGAAAGAGAACTCCACCACCGCATCTACTTTTAGTGTGCTGCTTTCTACATTGTCGAATATACAGTTAACTTACACCGATGTCTTCTTCCCGCCTCATATTATGCTTGATTCCAGCTTGTGCTTATGACGTTTTGATCATGGAACGGTGCTATAGGCTTGAAACGTGTTTCCTTAGCCACGCTCTTGACATTCACTGCACGAGCCTGTTCTGTTTATGCTATAAGATGGCTGCTTGTAGAGAGGGGCTGCCGCTGCACGCGTTTTGATTTTTAAAATGTATTTTATCACAAAGACAGTGACTGGAGTCAGATGGAGACTATTGTGCGAGACTAGAGTCGAGTCAAATCTTTTGATGACAATGAGTCGAGTCATTAACTTGTCATGACAGCTCTGCCTCCTGTCTGTTCTGCTCAAACAGTGTGTGTCTGCACTGTCAGTGACAGGGAAAAAAAGAATAACCTGGTGCAGTCTCAACTCCGCCCCTGGTGTGGCAATGTCCAGTATATCAAAAATACTTTCTTTTGAATGTATTCGAGTAAAATTAATTTACTCAGCTTAATTATTTTGTAATTCAAAGTTATAAATGGGACTACTGTATTGGCGTAAGGATATTTAATAAAAAAAAAAAAACTTATTATATTATATATATATATATATATATATATATATATATATATATATATATATATATATATATATGCTTTTGCAGGTAATTGGTCACTCAGTGTCATAATTACAGCTGTACATCTGTACCTGTAAAAGCAAGATGGCTACCGTCCGATACTTTCTGTGAAGCAGTGCAGTGATTTACAATATGTGACAAGGCTCCAACTGTCCATATCCATCCACTATACAGACAGCTGGAACCTTGCTTGACCAATCACATTGCTTGTTTCACGTACGATTGCCAGACCTAGGTGATGTAAGCAATAAGATCCAAGACAGAGGGCATTAGCAGACATTATACAACCGTTTGGGTAATGGGGCCCAAGACAAAGTGGTCCCAAGTCTAACCTGACCCTGAGTTGGAAACCATGGGAGCTGATTTTTTATCTTGCTCCCATAACTTTCAGCTCGAGCAAGGATGACGTGCTGGGCAGGCTGTTTGACCAATCAGATGTGGTTAATGGTCGGTTCATCGAGCCCAGACGTGCATCTACATGCCCATACTTTGAAATTGATCGAGATCTACTGTATCGGGTTGATAAATTATTACCCCAGAGCGGGAAGTATGTCATCTGTTGCTCATTCCTAAGCCATTTAGGGGTGATTTATTTGCATCTCACTCATGCTATTCCCCTCTCTGGTCATTTGGGCTGGGACAAAACTAGAACGAGGCTCGTGACACTGTTCTTTTGGCTAGGGCTTGGTGGGGACATGCAGCGTTTGTGCGAATGCTGCCGGGAATGCCAACTTGCCAGCTCTAGAACTGTCCCACGGGCTTCACTGTTGCCATTGCCACCGGTGGAAGCTCCTTTTGAGCGTATTAGGGTAGACTTAGTCAGAACGCTTGAGAGGAGTGCGGCGGGATACACTCAACCCTTGGTTATTTTGGATTACGCTACGTGTTATCCAGAGGCCATCCCTCTCCGCTCTGCGTCTGCTAAGCCTGACGCCAATGAGCTGGTGAACGTTTTCTCCCAGGTAGGTATTCCCTGGGAAATGCTGACTGACCAAGGCACCAATTTTATGGCTGGTCAGCAAAACATGTAAGCTTTTCGGGATTAGAACCACCAGTTTACCACCTGACTAAAAGCATGTTGCGCTGTTTTCATTGAAAGCGACGTGTGCAACTGTGACCAGCTGATCCCTCCCCTTGTCTTTGCTATCAGAGAGGTCCCCTAGGCTTCCACGGGGTTCTATCTATTCAAGCTGCTGTATGAGTAGTCGGGTGTGCTCAATCTGGTCAGAGCGATGTGGGAGGAGCAGCAGGACAATTCGACCAATACAGTCCGGTATGTGTTGGACCTGCGCAAACGTCTTGAGTCTGTGGCTTGGTGGGCACATGACAATTTGCAGCAGGCTAAAGCGCTTATATTATTACCCAGCTTTGAGTCTAAACTTCAGGGGCCATATTCACAAAGCTGACTTGTCTAAGACTGGTCATAAGTCATCCATTTGGACTTAAGTCTTATTTGTCTATGTTTGTCTTTAAGACTACCCCGAAGGAAGCATGAAAGAACTTTTTTTTTTTTTTCTGCTATGGCTCGACAGGTGATAGTATATGATTTATTTGATGATCATCCAGATGACAATTGCCCTACGTGTGGTTTTGTAGACAAGAGAACCCTGTTGTAAGTTTTTAGCTAGAGTGAATTGAGAAGCCAATACCGTTTTATTAGACAGTCAATTGAAACCCTAACAAATATTTTAACTAACCAAAGCAATGCAATTCCAGCTTTGTTGCAGTGTTTTTTTTGTTTTTTTATTTCAGTATTGAACATGTTATTGCAATGTAGATCATACCATTGATATTATTACTATAATCAGGGCTGTAAATCTATGTTTAATTTATAACAAACAGCACAAAAGCACGGCTTGAGAGGAACAAAGATTCATTAGCAGAGGTAGAAACATACAAAATAATACCAGCTCCGTCGTTGTAGTTTTGTGTTTGTTATCTATAGCGTTATCTATAGTACTAGATTAGCAAAAATTATTTTGAACTTGCCACAGCTGTAAAACAAAAAACTACAAATCTATAAACTGTGTACCTTTTTTTTTCGATTGCCCTACTACTGTTTCTTTGCCTGTTTAACCCTCTGCCTGGCTGCTCCATTGCCAGAAACTATATCCTGTTTACAAAAATGCTTGCATACACTCATTAAAAACCAAGACTGTCTTTCTTAAGGGGATACATGTCTAACAGCAAATAGTAAGATAAACAGATATACAAATTGCATAACATTCTGCATTGTTTTTGTTTCACTGTAATTACATGTACATATATATATATATATACACATACATATATACACACACACACTTAAGTAATCAATGAGAGCCCAACCACTGTAAAATAATTCAACAGGTCAGTTTAATCATACTTTTAAATATAATTACAGTGGCAAAAGTATTCACCCCACCCCACAAAAAAAGACCATAATGCCAAAGTGAAAAATAACATTTACAAATTGTTCTAAATTAATTACAAATACAAAACAGAAAATAATTGATTGTATTCACCCCCTTGAGTCAATATTTGGTAGAGGAACCTTTGGCAGCAATTACAGCCATGAGCCTATTAGGATAAGTCTCTACCAGCTTTGCACATCTGGACATAGCAATTTTTGCCCATTCTTCTTTGCAAAATTGCTCAAGCTCCGTCAAGTTGGATGGGGACCTTTGGTGAACAGCAATTTTCAACTCTTTCCACATATTCTCAATTAGATTGAGGTCCGGGCTTTGACCTTTTTGTTTTTAAGCCACTCCAGTGAGGCTTTGGCTGTATGTTTGGGGTCATTATCCT
The DNA here is from genome assembly GCF_017654505.1 of Polyodon spathula. Lineage (NCBI taxonomy): Eukaryota > Metazoa > Chordata > Actinopteri > Acipenseriformes > Polyodontidae > Polyodon > Polyodon spathula. Next base: position 62,616,092 of record NC_054537.1, read on the forward strand.
GCTGGAAGATAAATCTTCTCCCAAGTCCCAGGTCTCTTGTAGACTTCAGCAGGGTTTCCTCCAGGATTTCTGTGTACTTTCCTGCATCCATTTTGCCCTCTATCGTCACAAGCTTTCCAGGCCTTGATGCAGAGAGAAGCATCCTCATAGCATGATGCTGCCACCACCATGCTTCACGGTAGGAATGGTGTTCTCAGGATGATGTATGGTGTTAGGCTTGCGCCAAACATAGTGCTTCGTTTTGAGGCCAAAAAGCTCTATTTTGGTCTCATCAGACCATAGAATCTTCTTCCATTTGGTCTCAGAGTCTCCCACATGCCTTCTGGCAAACTCTAGCCGAGATTTGATGTGAGTTTTTTTTTCAAAGGCCAGTTTTGTGAAGCACCTGGGCTATTGTTGCCGTATGCAGTGTCTCCCAGCTCAGTCGTGGAAGACCGTAACTACTTTGGAGTTTCCATAGGCCTCTTGGTGGCCTCCCTGACTAGTGCCCTTCTCGCCTGGATACTCAGTTTTTGAGGATGGTCTGTTCTAGACAGATTCACAGCTGTGCTATATTCTCTACATTTCTTGGGTGTGCTCTGGGAGATATTCAAGGCATTGGAAATGTTCTTATATCTTTCCCCTGATTGGTGCTTCTGAAGAACCTTATTCTGGATTTGCTTTGAATGTTCCTTTGTCTTCATGATGTAGTTTTTGTTAGGATATGTACTAACCAACTGTGGGACCTCCCAGAGACAGGTGTATTTAACCTGAAATCATGTGAAACACCTTAATTGCACACAACTGGACTCCATTCAACTAATTATGTGACATCTAAAGACAATTGGTTGCACTAGAGTTTATTTAGGTTGTCATAGCAAAGTGGGTGAATACTTATGCAATCACTTATTTTCTGTTTTATATTTGTAATTAATTTAGAACAATTTGTAAAATTCATTTTTTACTTTGACATTATTGACTTTTCTGTGTTGATCAGTGGCAAAGACTCCTAATTAAATCCATTCTGAGTCCAAGCTGTAACACAATAAAATGTGTTACAGCTTAAAAGCAAATTGATAAATCTGTCCCTCAAGCAGCGGCTTTCTCTCAAGTGGAAGACGTTGCATGAGGACAGATACGCTGGTGTAAGTTAAGACCCCCACCGAAAATCGTTTCATGAAACAGTCTTAAGACTTGGTCATAACAAAGTCAGCAAAAGCTTTTGTCTTAGACTTGTCAGCTTTGTGAATACAGCCCCTGGTAAAGTGGCAAGGACCTTGAGGTTAAATGTCAGGTGGGAACAGTGGACTAGATATGACGGAGAGAAAAACATGTCTATCATATAAACCTCCTGAAGCCATGGTTGCAACAGGAGGCTCTGTTCACAGCGTAGGCTGATGACATCACGACTTGGGGTCTGATCTTTCTGTTTTGGCAAGAACAGGGCCGGTGCAGATTGGAGACAAAACATAAATGTCAGGCTCAATATTTGGTTGCAGCTTTTCCGGATGTGTTCTCTCCAGTCCTGGGGCAGACTTGAGTAGCCCACCATCACATTGACATTGAGCCGGGGGCGAGAGTTCACCAGAGGCCATACCATATACCTGAACTTAAATGACAGGTAGTGGAAATGGAAATTGAAAACATGCTTAAGTTGGGGGTAATAGAAGAGTACCAGAGTGACTGGAATAGTCCGATTGTTTCAGTGAATATGCGGAATGGATCAACTTGATTTTGTATTGACTTTAGGAGAGTCTATGAAAAATTGAAGTTTGATGCTTATCCCATGCCCCATAGATGAGCTGCTGGAGCGTCTAGGCACTGGATTTAACAAAGGGGTACCGGCAGATACCCCTAACTCCAGAGTGATGGGAGAGGACAACGTTTTCAACTCCCTTCGGTTATACCAGTTTATTAAAGTGGACTGTCAAGGCACTAATTTTCTACCTCCTGGGGCAACACTTCACCCTGGTTACAGATCATGCCCCTTTAGCATGGCTCCAGCGGATGAAAAATAACAACGCCTGTATCATGTGGTGGTACTTGGCTCTGTCCTATGCCTTTGGGGTAGTCCACTGAGCAGGAAAACTGCATCAAAACACAGATTTTCTTTCAGGAATGCATAGGGGCTGTAGAAGTTTTGAATGCACCGGTGGTGCCGTTCTGAGTGGGAGGATATGTGCTGGCTAGCAGGCGCATGCATGATCCTGCAGGGGGAGGGGAAGGAAGCCCTGTTGAACTCGCCTGTCAATCATGGTGCTGACACAAAAAGGTTGAGCGAGGGTGTGTTGTTCGGCTCTCTTTGATTGGTTGAGGGGTGAGTCTTGGGTGGACGGATCATTAAAGTAACACTCTCCTATTCTTTTGGTTAGCCCTTTTAGGATATAACACAGTGGAATCTTTGGCAGGAGGAGTGGAATAAGAGACAGAACAGATACGGATTGAGAAAAAGAAGGCTGCCTGTTTCTGATTTAGCAGCAGAAGGCAGTGGAGACAGCTAAAGTCAACAGCCAGGATAGTAGTTTCTATGTACCCCATACTGGTGACGTATAGTTTTTCTCAGGGGATCTAGGCACCCCAAAAAAGTGTTGAGGAATAGGTGAACGTTATTAAGAGCTTTCACCTTTCAGGTTAGCGGAGGTAGCGAGACCCTGCTTAAAAGCTGCACTTTTATTTGTAGTTTTATTTACAGTGTTTTGTTTCGATTTCCCCTTTTCATTATGGATTATTATTATATACCAGTGTCGGTAGTAATCCAGAGGATAGAAAACCACTAAATAAATCTTGTCCTCTTCAGGGGCAGTGCCACGCTTGGGACTGAGGGGCCTGGGCCCACCCATTTTGCTCATAGGCCCACTCAGTTATGGAGCGATTGACAATTAAAAACATTTCATGCCAAACCGTGTCAGAATGTAATCCGCTGCAGCGAGTCTAACTCATCCCGTGGTTCAAAAAATATATCCGTCCCACCCACCCCAGTACCGTTGTCATGGTTATGAAAAAAAGATTGGTGATTGGACGGCTGAGATATGAGATCTTGTGTCTTCGATAGTATAGTATTGGAATTAAACGCAGTGGCAATAAACATACAGGAACTTTTCTTTCATTGCAAGGCACGCAAGCAACCAGCTTGTGCAGCTGCTGTTTAATTATTTATACTGTATAAATGGATAATTGTATGTAAAAAATAATGTGATATCTTGTAACAATTGTAAGTTGCCCTGAATGATAAGGGTGTCTGCTAAGAAATATAATAATACAAAACATTTAGACAACTTTACAGTAAACCGGAGCTATATCTGTGTCTTACGCATTAGCTAGGTCCCGACACATTTTGTAAAAAGAAAACGAACTGACGATTGACAAATTCGCCAGTAATGTAAGTACCTGCATTTAATTTTATCAATTTGAATTCAGTTGACTGATCCAGCTGAGATGTATGTTATGCTCAACTCATGCCTCTATTCCTGTTTTGTTTTTGTTCCCATGTAACTGACACTTTTCTAAAGCTCAAAGGGAAGTATTAACATTCATTTTTTGTCACTGTATGAGAGCTTTTTAAATTTAAGCTCACTTTGGGAAGTCAAATACACTTTTGAGAGCTTTTGTCAGAAACTTTTGTCATTTTTTTTATGTGTGGTAGTGACTTGTAGCTCGCTAACATTACGGAATTTGTGTTGCTATGCCTGTTGGTGGTAAATCGGATGTCTGACTGTCAAAATGTTGACAGTCTGAGAATATGATGCTATTTCTGACAGTAGAGTGTCCTCAGTACGCAGGTTGGTAATTACGTCATTATGTTTACATCATTAAGTCAGAAACGGTCTCAAAGAAAATCGAGTTATAAGTGAATCACCCATACACACTACAGTATTCTCATGTTTCTGTGTTAGCATAGCCAAACATTGCATTTCACCATTGCAAAAACAAAGCAAATAGTGAACTGAAAAAAAATCAGTGCTTTCTTTTTCAAGTGAATAAAAAATAAAAACATCTTACAAATAATAGAAAAATACAGTAATTTTACATTCAGTACATTTATAATCGGCTAATACTCACAGTAAGTGGGGCCTTGAGTTATAGGTGAGCTCAGCAAGAGCAATACAGAGATGCAAAGATTTGCATCTGTCAGAACACAGTTTTTGGGGGTTCTCACAACGTATCTCATGGCTATCTCATCTCATATAGTTTTAATTGCATTGGATCTCAGAAGTGAACATGTATCAAGAATCTGCTCTACTGGGATATGAATGCTGTTTACTTTCTCCCAAAAGTATTTATCATCTTGTACTTTTTATGTGGAATGCTACCTGTATTCAATGCATTTGAATGTCATCCAATTACGGGACCAACTGTTACGGGAACAATTTTGTGACCAATGTACAGGATGCCAAAAGGTTGGGAACCAAATAATCTAGTTCATTCAAAAGTTCGAGAGTTCATTCTTTGTTTGAATAAAGATGCCAGAAAGAGGGAGGTGTCGATTCCAGTGTTTTGTATTACAGACAGTGAGCGTGGGACTGGATACTATTAAAGAATTGAAGTGTGTCGGACAGGACCACTCCTAAACAAGCACCCTGCAAATGACACTGGGATATTTTCCAGACTGATTAGCTATTAGAAAGTCAAATTTCAGCTATAGTTAATCTCTTTCATAGAGAGCCCCTCTCAACTCACACAGCAAGCAGAGAACTGCAATGCATTGTTTTTGGGAGGGATTTTTGTGCCCTTATCTCTTTTGCCAGACAATTCCTGGGGGAACCCTACTACTCCCCTGCATCATATGGTTTGCCTTGAATTGCACAAGGCGATACACCTGAGCAGGCTAACATTCCGGTCCGCTGGAGGTATGGAGATACCAGGGGACGGTTTCACAAGGCACTTCCAGTGCATAGACGCCTGCAGGCGGACAACCTGTCTTCTTTCTACTTGTTTGTCAGGACAGAATGGTATACTTTTGTAGAAATCAGCTCTGCTTGTCTAAATGTTTAAACGATAACACTTTTCAGAAGGGAAATCCACTGAAACTAAAGTCATTGTAGGGAGCAGAACTTTGGAGCTCCAAGTGGAAGAATTCTTGGCAGCCTATTAAGTATTACTGTCTGACGCACTGGCCCTTGCCTGCTATAAAATTGACCAGCTTAACATTTAGGTATCTCATTAAGGTTGCTATCTATAGATAAATAGATAATATTTCATGCAGAAAATATTGAAGCAATAAAATGTTTGTGTAATAAGACATGTTTTTTTTAAATTATTAGTTTTGGACTGGATCAGTTAGGCTGCTTGAAATTTACAATGATTGTTTATGACAGAAGCAGCTAAAATGGAGGAGGCAAAAATATTGACAAACATGTATTTGCTCATATATTTGCTCATATTTCAAACTGTTGTAAATAACAAAAAGGCAGCATTATAGAAACTCTTCAGACAGAAAACCTGTAAGATGGCTGCAGTAGCATTACAGTATTCCTTGTATGGCATGAGATTTTATGTAAAATGGAGTCTGTGAATGTAACAAGGAGTCTAGGCATGTAGAATCCTCTTGAGAATTTCACAGCAGGGATCTTACAGTATATTCCTATCACCATATGCAATTGTGTAACTTCATGGCATGCAAATCCTATCCCATTTATTAAAAGCTACTGAGAGTGTGCTGCCCTCTTTTGGGGATTTTTTTTAACTAAATGATACGGCTAGAAATGGACTTACATTGCAAAAGTGATGTCTAGCTCACTGGTTTTCTTTTTGAAAAAACATCCTACTATGTCCTTAATGTTTACTATTTAATAAGAACTATGCTTAGCTATTGTTTTCACAAAATTGTACTTACTGTAAATGTTGCATATAGAAATACAGTAAAAGCAATCAGACCCCTACAAACCCATACTTACCTAGCCTATGTATAAAAACTCATGTGTCTCATATATATACAACTATAACACTATTATTATTTGTTTATTTAAAAGATGGCCACCGTCCTAGGTTGTCAGCTGTTTTCGTCAGCATTTTTATTACAAAAATGTCAGCTTTCTTAAAGTAGTACTGTAGTTTGTAATAGAAGCCCCTAATGCTCTCTTGATTGCATCACAAAGGCCACTGGCTGAATAAGACTATTATGCAGGAGATTTGACTGCAAACATTTTAAATACATGCTGGTTATTAGTTTCCAAATTAGGGTGTACCATCAAAATCTGTATGTAGGGAATCAGACTTTTTCAATTTTTGTGTTCCTATTGCGCATTCAATGGATTTGATTTCCCAACAGAAAATATATTGCTTCATTGATACCTAGGCACCGAATTTAGAGCGGTCTGGCACTACCTAAGCATTTTCATAACAGATCAGTAAATGTTTTTAGTTAATTCTTAAGTCAAGGTTCTCTCTATAGAGAAAAGTACCGGAACTGTGTCGAAATACAATACATTTTATTTTATTAAAACAGTACTGTATTAAAAATGTAACTTTTTTTAATCTGACTATATACAGTGCCTTGCAAAAGTATTCAGACCCCTGACCAATTCTCTCATATTACTGAATTACAAATGGTACATTGAAATTTTGTTCTGTTTAATATTTTATTTTTAAACACCGAAACTCAGAATCAATTACTGTAAGGTGACATTGGTTTTATGTTGGGAAATATTTTTAAGAAAAATAAAAAACTGAAATATCTTGCTTGCATAAGCATTCAACCCCTGTGCTGTGGAAGCTCCCAGTTTGCACCGATGAAAGAAATTACCCTAACGAGGACACAATTACCTTACCATTGGCCTCCACCTGTGAACCATTAAAGTTGCTGTCACATTTTCTGGATAAAAACCCCACTGTTGAAGGATCATTGGTAAGGCTGTGAATGTGAAGGAAAATGAAGATCAAAGAGCATTCTACAGAATAAAGTAATACAAATGAATAGATTAGAGAAAGGGTACAAAACAATATCCAAGTGTTTGGATACCCAATGAGCACAGTTGGATCAATAATCAGGAAGTGGAAGCTGCATCACACCATCCAGGCACTGCCAAGAAAAGGCAGTCCCTCAAAACTCAACACTCAAACCAGAAGGAGACGTGTGAGAGAAGCCACAGAGAGGTCAACAATCACTTTGAAGGAGCTACAGAGTTCAGTGGCTGGGAGTGGAGTAATAGTGCACCAGTCAACCATATCAAGAGCTCTGCATAACACTGGCCTGTATGGGAGGGTGGCAAGAAAGAAGCCGTTACTCAAAAAGTACCATATGAAAGCACATTGGAGTTTGCCAGAAAGCATGAGAGTGACCCAGCTGTGATGTGGGAAAAGGTTTTGTGGTCAGATGAGACCAAGATAGAGCTTTTTGGCCAAAACTCAAAGCGCTATGCGTGGCTCAAACCTAACACTGCCCATGCCTCGAGACACACCATCCCTACAGTGAAGTATGGTGGTGGCAGCATCATTCTGTGGAGATGCTTCTCATCAGCAGGGACTGGACATCTTGTTACAATTGAAGGAAGAATGGATGGTGCAAAATACATGAAAATACTGCAAGCGAATCTGCTTCGGTCCGCTAAAAAACTGAAGCTTGGGAGGAAATTCACCTTTCAACAGGACAAGGCCAAAGCAACATTGGAGTGGCTCAAGAACAAAAAGGTGAATGCCCTACAGTGGCCCAGTCAAAGTCCTGAACTCAATCCCATTGAGAATCTGTGGCACTATTTGAAAATTGCGGTCCACAAGCGTCGTCCAATCAACCTGAACAACCTGGAGCAAATCTGCCAAGAATGGGCCAAAATCACTCAGACACTGTGCAAAGCTGGTACATACTTACCCCAAAAGACGCGAAAGGTGGCTCTACTAAATATTAATGTGAGGGGGCTGAATACTTATGCAAGCAAGATATTTCAGTTTTTTATTTTTCTTAAAAATATTTCCCAACATAAAACTAATGTCACCTTACAATAATTGATTTTTAGTTTAAGTGTTTTAAAATAAAATATTGAACAGAACAAAATGTCAATGTACCATTTGTAATTCAGTAATATGAGAATTGGGTCTGAATAATTTTGCAAGGCACTGTGTGTGTGTGTGTGTGTGTGTGTGTGTGTGTGTGTGTGTGTGTGTGTGTGTGTGTGTGTGTGTGTGTGTATATAATATATATATATATATATATATTATATATATATATATATATATATATACACACACATACACACACACACAGTACTGTGCAAAAGTTTTAGGCAGGTGTTAAAAAATGCTGTAAAGTAAGAATGCTTTCAAAAATAGACATGTTAATAGATTATATTTATCAATTAACTAAATGCAAAGTGAGTGAACAAAACAAAAATCTAAATCAAATCCATATTTGGTGTGACCACCCTTTGCCTTCAAAACAGCATTAATTCTTCTAGGTACACTTGCACAAAGTCAGGGATTTTGTAGGCATATAGTCAGGTGTATGATTAAACAATTATACCAAACAGGTGCTAATGATCATCAATTCAATATGTAGGTTGAAACACAATCATTAACTGAAACAGAAACAGCTGTGTAGGAGGAATAAAACTGGGTGAGGAACAGCCAAACTCAGCTAACAAGGTGAGGTTGCTGAAGACAGTTTACTGTCAAAAGTCATACACCATGGCAAGACTGAGCACAGCAACAAGACACACGGTAGTTATACTGCATCAGCAAGGTCTCTCCCAGGCAGAAATTTCAAGGCAGACAGGGGTTTCCAGATGTGCTGTCCAAGCTCTTTTGAAGAAGCACAAAGAAACAGGCAACGTTGAGGACCGTAGACGCAGTGGTCGGCCAAGGAAACTTACTGCAGCAGATGAAAGACACATCATGCTTACTTCCCTTCGCAATCGGAAGATGTCCAGCAGTGCCATCAGCTCAGAATTGGCAGAAAACAGTGGGACCCTAGTACACCCATCTGCTGTCCGGAGAAGTTTGGTCAGAAGTGGCCTTCATGGAAGACTTACGGCCAAAAAGCCATACCTCCAACCTGGAAACAAGGCCAAGCGACTCAACTATGCACAAAAACACAGGAACTAGGGTGCAGATAAATGGCAGCAGGTGCTCTGGACTGATGAGTCAAAATTTGAAATATCTGGCTGTAGCAGAAGGCAGTTTGTTCACCGAAGGGCTGGAGAGCAGTACACGAATGAGTGTCTGCAGGCAACAGTGAAGCATGGTGGAGGTTCCTTGCAAGTTTGGGGCTGCACTTCTGCAAATGGAGTTGGGGATTTGGTCAGAATTAATGGTCTCCTCAATGCTGAGAAGTACAGGCAGATATTTATCCATCATGCAATACCATCAGGGAGGCATCTGACCGGCCCCAAATTTATTCTGCAGCATGACAATGACCCCAAACATACAGCAAAAGTCATTAAGAACTATCTTCAGCATAAAGAACACCAAGGAGTCCTGGAAGTGATGGTATGGCCCCCACAGAGCCCTGATCTCAACATCGAGTCTGTCTGGGATTACATGAAGAGAGAGAAGCAACTGAGGCTGCCTAAATCCACAGAAAAACTGTGGTTAGTTCTCCAAGATGTTTGGACCAACCTACCTGCCGAGTTCCTTCAAAAACTGGGTGCAAGTGTACCTAGAAGAATTGATGCTGTTTTGAAGGCAAAGGGTGGTCACACCAAATATGGATTTGATGTAGATTTTTCTTCTGTTCACTCACTTTGTATTTTGTTAATTGATAAATATAATCTATTAACATGTCTATTTTTGAAAGCATTCTTGCTTTACAGCATTTTTTCACACCTGCCTAAAACTTCTGCACAGTACTGTGTGTAATATATATATAATTACACACACACACACACACAAATAAAAAAAAGCAACAAACTTGATTTACATAAACTTGAACTTTATTTTGTCTACATTTGAACAGGTCTGAAGTCTTTAAGCAACAATGTAAAAAAAAAAAAAAAAAAAAACAAGTAATCCTGGGTAAAGAAAAAGCTCCCAATACTGGTCAACTTATCGAGAATGGGAGATGCCTGTAGCATGAATTCACCAAAATATAAGGGAGGGGGAGTGTGGGACAGAAAAAGCTTAAAAAAAGCTTTTCAAAAGAATATTTTACATCTTCAGAAACCAAACATATTGATTAGACTATAACATATCCAATTAACTTCCTTTTTGTATATTTCAAAAGGTTCGTTCATCTTTTTACACTGTCACTTTTTTTTTTTTTTTTAAATGGAATAAACATTTTACATCTTAATTACAGGATGTCACTAACATTTGCCCCCACTAAAATCTGAAATTGATCATCTTGCTATCTGTTTAAACACGCTGCAAGGACTTCTCAAGTCGTTTACTGAGACGAGCTGTCTGCTGGAGTGTTTGTAGTTCCACATTTAGCTATTACTGATCTCAGTCTGGCACACTTATTTATTTAAGAAAAACAACAAGTCAAATTAGCACACTAGAAAAGAAGAAAAAGGCTTAAATTCAAAGGTTAAAAAAAAAAAAAAAAAAAAAAAAAAAAAAAACACACACACACACACACACAAAAAACCCCTAAGATGTAAGCAGTATTGAACTGGAGAACAATTACATTAGAAACCCTCTACTCTCCTACATAGTCTGAGATTTGTAGACTTGTCACCTTTTCAAAAATGGACAGCTCTCTTCCTATTATAATATACAGACGTGCAATATTTATGGGGATAGTTAGGCTTGCTATTAAAGCTGTTGACGGCAGATAGATACACTGTATGTATTAGTCAGACCCTGTTTGGCCTGCAATTTTTTTTTTTTTTTTTTAAGGTTAACAGACATTTCATTTTATGCAAAAGAATGCAGCTTTCAAAAGCACACCTTACTAGGTTTGGTCAGTCTTAGTAATTTCACAGCAGCAGGTTATGTAGAGGTTATTACATCAATTAGACTTTTTGTTTTATTCTGGCAAGGAATAGGAGAGCAGTAACTGCTATAAAAAAAAAGCAACAAACATTATGCATATTTAAAAAAAAAAAAAAAAAAAATCCAATATATTATATAACCCTATTTAGATAACATATTTACATTTGGTAAACATTTTTTTTTAGAAAAGACTGACAAAATAAACCTAAAAACGACACAGTACAACTCTAGCGCTCGTATGACGTTCCTCCATTTCGTATATTGCTTTGTCAGTACACACATCTGGAACACATCTTTAAATGAACCCTACAGTGAAGTATGATTTGATGTTTTTATTTAAAAAGGTAACAAGTTTACATGTGCCGAGTACAAAATAAGAGAGGGTTCTTTGGTGCAATCTGTCCAATTTAACTGTTTTTTTTTTGTAGATTTATAGGATTATATAATATTTGCCACAAAATAATTGTGGTTGGCTGCAGCTTTCTGCCTTGCCAGCACATTCAAGTTTAAAAAAAAAAAAAAAAAAAAAAAAAAGAGAGAGAGAAACACACACACAGAGTAGTCCTCATCAAACCAATGCATTTCTCTTATCAGCTCCAATCTGAATCTCCATATAAACTCTGAAGAGATGGTAGTTCTGTACCCCACTGTTTTGTAGAATAGGACTTCAGCTCAAGGCAAAGACAGTCAGGGATTCCAGATGACTGCTATTTATTTATTTTTAAACTGCTTTTTTGTTAGATCTCTTGCCTTTCTTCAGAACTAGTTTATTCTTGATGTGTCCACGCTTCCTTTTGGCAATCTAACAAAAATAAAGTTCGATTTGTAGTTAAACTGCATACATCTCAACACATTAAAATTTGTTATAATGTCCTGTTATTTTGCTGTATGTACTGGACTACTACTCCAGGAAACCAATGCTTTCACGTGTTGGACTTAATATAAAATCGGCTATTGGCAGGGGTTTTCAACCTTTTTTTAATTTTAAACTTCTTATTAACACTTCTGTCTGGAGTTTTCAGTATAAGTTCCCCTACAACTTTCACTCAACTGAATATATCAGAACAGTTTGAGACTGACAAACTGCTGGTTTAGGACAAAATACCAAACAGTTGGCTTAATTCTTATGTCTTTGGATGCACAAAATTAAAAGATATTATTTAGGGAATATCTTTGCTGAATAGAAAGCAAATACAAGTTTTAATGTTTCCAAAGTTATTATAAATACAAAATAGCCTGCACTGTAAATGTTTAGCACATTACCATTTACTTCCCATCTCAGCACAATAGTGTGCCATTTAAAATGGGTTACAAAATCAAAAACATTAACTCAAGATAAAACTGTAATAACTAACATTGATAGTTATTGATTTTTAAAGCCAACAATAAAATGACTATGCTCTTCCTGTGCTCTTACATTTTCTTCCTTCCTACTTTTCAAAAGGATGAAATACATCCACTTCAAAAACACCAAAAACAAATTCAGCCAGCTGCTATTGCAAAAACCATAAACAAATCAGTATTGTGATTATTGTGTAATGTTTACCAGAGCATTTATACTTCTAAAAAAAATACAGAAGAGTGTGCTTCACTGATTAGTATTCAAGTATGCCAGAAGTTAAAACAGCAAAGTTAATGAGCAACACAGAGCGCTCTCCATAGGCAGAAATCACTAGACCGCTGCTTCACCCACCCATATCAGAGTGGAAATCCACTAAATCAATCGAAATCACGCTTGCGTACGGGAGGACAGTACGGACGTGACAGATTCTGTGTTTTATTTTTTTCTGCAGTTCACTTTGAGCTGCTAAACAAAAGTAAAATATGTATGCACAGTGGTTGAGATAATATATAACATGACCATCAGAAGTACCCCCGCCTATATTATACCAACAGGTTACTGGAAAGGATCTCCATCAGCAAACTTGCCCCGTCAAATTAGGAACACACTTCCAAGGAAATTGTAAAAAATATAAATCTCACCCGATTGTCCATTTTAAGAATACGTGAGAGGTCGGTGTTCGTTGATGGTTTTACAATGAGTTATTGATTATGTAATTGTGTGCGAGATCAAACATCCAAATGGGGTGTCTAGCATCACACCTGGGACAGTCAAATAAAACATAAAAAAACCCCATATAATTTGCTAATTAAGCTTAGTCATTTAAAACTAATAATGAACAGAACAAAAAAAACACCTACACTACTACAAATCTGAATTTCTGCAGATTTAAAAACACACGGAATGAATCTAAAACTTCTAAACTTTCGCCAAGGTGATCTTGTCATGTCAAACCCACCTTTTTTGATAAATACTTCTGTTTGGGAATGGTGTTGGTGATCCGAGGTTTGTGATCCAGAATCTCCCGGTTGTCCAGCTTCTTCACTTTATAAATCCTGACTAGCCAGTGCTCGGAGGTGAAGGCCTCCTCCAGGTGCTTGAATTTGATGTCCTTGTTTCCAATCTCAGCGTTCCTCGTGCGATCAAATCCAGGGGGCGTCCGGAAATCAAGCTGTGAAAGGAAACGCTAGAACTATCAGGAATAATAAAGCATCAAATAAGGGTCTTTCCAGTGCCACAGTATGCCTGCCTGTAACCTGGTGAAACAACAAAAAAGCTATTCAGGCAGAAACCCATGTAATCCCTTTCCATTATTTAGCCAATCAATCTGCCACATACATGACCTTGTAAATGTAAAATGGAACTGACTTTAAGAGGGCTCTTCGACTTCAGTCAAAGCCTTCTCTGGGGACTGCATTGCTCAAATTGCCAGGAGAAAGCTTGCACTTGCTCCCTACAGCGCTAACCAAATAAACAAAACTAATGGCCCCATATCCAAGTTCATACCTGCATCTCTCCAAATCTGTAGTAGGACATCTTGTACATTAAGCAGTTCAGCAGGGTGGGGGAGCCAGCCTTATCCACACGAAACTCACCCTGGGGTGTAAAATAGTCACTTTCCTGTAATAAAACAAAACAAAAATCATGAGCACTTCAACTCCAACACTGGATTTTTATTAAACAGGACCAACTAGCACCAAAGACAACAAAACAAATGCATACCAATACCAAAAGCTTACTGTGCTACACCATGGGAAACAATGGGATACGCAACAGAACATTAAACCCGTTGAATACAACGTGCCGTGTCTGCAGCAGAGGGTAATAAACCCAGTGGTAATCTTCAGTGCTCAACCTTTACTTGGGAGCATAACAAAAAAATAAATAAAAAAATTCAAGCAGATGGAATATTTCAAAGAACTGCAATTCAAAAATAAAATAAATAAATCATTAGTCCATTTGGAGGACGGGTTGAAAATAAAACACACAATATCTGTTACACACTTCTGTGGAAATGTATGTTCCTCCACATGGACTATTTTATTTATTTATTTATTTATTTTTCCATGTTTTCAGTTCCCAGTTCAATATTCTCTGCAGCAGGCATCGGATCTTGGACACAATAATAAATGCCGATACTTCTGCTCGAGTCACTGTCATGATGGGAGACACACCACATCTGACTCATGTACTGGCTAACATTACAATACCCTATACACTATGTCCAGATGTATACAACACAGCGGGGGGATAAATATAATACAATTGCATCAATATTTTTTAAAAAAGGATGTAATTTCCCACCCTGATGTCTTTGGGGTGCTCTCCTTCTGCTATCCTGACCATCCACAGAAACTTATTGATGTCGTCCCCAGAGTATCCGATCACTCCCCCGAAGATGATCAGCACGTAATCCACATCCAGGCTCTGCATGATCTGGTAAGCTGCACTCTCATTCGAAGACATGGCCTTTCCAACCTGAGAAGCAAAAACCAGAGCCATGAGAAACAGAACCAGTTCCCTCAATCTCAACAGAGCCAAAAATCATGATCTGCACACAATCCACCCACATCTGCTGACATATTCCAGGTCTAATAGGGATCATGAAATGATCAAGCCCTTTAGGACCTGGTTTCACCGATTACATTTAAAAACTAAGGACGTGGTTAGAACAAAGACCTGGACTGAAATGCTCCAACATGACCTGCACTGCATCACAAAACTGAAACATGGTAAAGACCCAAACACCAGGATGGCTGTTTCTTAAAATCCAAGCTGGTCCCAAGGTTTTAAAAGAGCAGGACATTTAACACAGAAAAAACCTTAGATAAAAAACGAACAGCCCTTTGAGATATGTCGGCAGTAGTCTCATTAATAAATACATGTCTCTAGTCCCGCCCAGCTTACCAGCGCTATGTGACTGTTATTCCAGGTGTTGTTATCCACCAGAGTCGTCCTGTTGGCCATCCCTGCTATCTGATAACCATAGTCCCACCATGACATCACTCGTGCATGCTCATCTGTGTTCTGCCGAAGCCAATAGTACGCTTCCCTGAAATCATCCAAGATGTTCCGCGTGCTGAAAAGGAATAAAATGGGTCTGTCATGTTCTTCCTATAGACCAGTGGTTATCAAACTGTGGGCCTCAACCACCTTTTATATTTCAATAATGGAAAGGGAAGTCGTAAGCAAAAGCAAAGGCTCAGAGCAGCAGCAAGAAGCTGAATGAGATCCAAAATATTTGGGGTTCAGTTTTACATGGGCCGATTGCGAAGAGGAGCCACAGCCACAGTGTGGGGATGTGCTGGCAAGAAGAGTGTAAAACCAAATCGAAAATGTTGCAGCACTTAAGACAAAGCAAAGTTCTCTTCAAGGAAAACCTTATGATTTTTTTTCAACAAAGGCAGACACAGCTATGGGGCCAGAAGAAAGTACTAAAGATGTTGACTGCAACTCACAAGAAGGCTCCCCATGCATCTTATACTGTGTCACACTGAATAGCCAAAACTGGTAAAACCCACACTACTTGAGAACCTTTTTTTCTACTGTTTGCCAAGCAAACGGTTTCCATTATGTTGAGGAAAATGCAGCAGTCTAATACAATTACCAGGCATATTCACAGTATAGCTATTGACATGTACGAACATGCAGTCATCACAGTAAAGCAAAGATTTTTTATTTTTTTTGCTATTGAAAAGGTGGACGACTGATCTGCCAGGTGCTGTTCAGATGCTGACCTGCATTAGATCTGAGAATGATGAAAAAACTGTTCTGCCAGCCAGTACCTCAACATGCTACAGGGAAACCGCTCTGCTCTTTTGCATTGTTTTCTCTCCCATGCTGGCTTGGAATAGCAGCGCTGTGTAGGAATTTGCAATGACGGTGCTCGTGCCATGACAGGAAAAAACAGCGGGTTAGTCACCAGAGTGCAGCCTGTTGGACCACAAGCTGTTTGGACTCACTGCATGATACACAGGCAAGTCCTTGCTGAAAATAATGCCATCTGTTTTGAAACAAGTGCTCAATAATTTTTTTTGCATTGTCAATTGCAGCAAGAGTTGTCCAACAACTGTATGTCTGTTTGGAGTTGTATGTGATGAGCTGGAAGAAAAGCACCATCAGCTACTTTACCACGCATTTGCTGGCTGTCTCGGTTCATGATGCTCAAAATTGTATGTTTGAGCTCAGAGAGGAAGTGAGAGTTTTTCTTTCCGACAAGGACTCTGTGCTCACCGAAAAGTCCGTAGATGCTAAATGGCTTGCTTTGCTAGCCTACCTGGCAGATATTTATGATTGCTTAAATACTCTTAAGACGTCACTCCAAGGACGAGATACATCTGTCCATTCTCTCACTGACAAAATCGAAAGCTGGATCAAAAAGCTGTCCTTGTGGTATGCTCATGTGGCAGTTTGGAAACATTTCCTACACTGGACGACTTTTTGGATGAGAGTTCCTTATCAAAGAATGGCTTACAACCCATCAGTGCCAGCCATCGGGACAGCCTTCAGTTGCAATTTCGAGTTGTCCTCTGAAAAGGATTGAAAAATCAGAAGGGTGGATTAGAAACCCCTTTATTGCAGAAATGACTTAAGAACTAATTTGCCACTTGCAGTGTGGAGAAGCATTGCTAATCCTTTTCTTGCGACGAGACACTTAAGCTCAGACTTTTTCAAACACCTCTTGCTAACCTTTAGATTTCTGTGCGACAAGAATACCCAGAGCTACCACCTGCAGCATTGAAAGCACTCATGAGCTCAAAGCAGGTGTTTCTGCATTCGCATTACTGAAAAACAAGTACATCTCAGCAGCACAGAGCCCTGTCTTACAGATTTGGGTTTATCCAAACAATGTTTTCTTTTTATCGCTAATTATAGAAACTGTCTTGCCATGGTATTGTGTATTAAAAATAACCAACGACTCAATATTAGTTTTGTTGATGCTGACTGTTTTATTTATCAATACTGCTGAGAACCGCTGCTATAGACAAATAGTCATGATATTAATTGTGCTTACTATTTTGTTTAAATCAGAGTTTCCAATGCAGAGGACGACTGAACACTAAGCATTCAGTCACAGTAAGCTTTGTACAAAGTTATGTAATAAATCTTATTATTTGTATGCCGTTGTCTACATTTGACAAGATGTTGCCGTCACCCTTCTTTTCTGTTTGTCTTCAGTACACTTTCAAACCTGCTGTTACACCTTGTGTTACTATACAAATTACCAATACAGTAATACATGTTAAAGTACTTTATTTAACAAATACTCAAAAAACAGGAAGTATCAAGAGACATAGATGACAAGAAGCTTTTCAAAAACAAAATCTGGACCCTTTCAAAACTAAAAATGATGTGCAATGTCTCATTTCCTGGGAGAAAAAGTGTGCACGCTTTAAATTACTATAGACCACAGCCAAACAAACAATTTAAAATAGCAGCCTTCCTGCTTAATAGCCTAGCTTTCTGCTTCCAGAAAGATCTACCTGCCCAGCTTAAACCTTGCACTGAAACGCATGAACTAGAGAGAAGGTAAAACAAAGAAACTATATCACAGACAAACATTTCGGCTAGTTAAACCAAAGAAAGCAATAGTCTTAGTTAGTTTTAATCATAGTTTCTTTAGCCTTTTTAAAGTTGTAGATTCTACACACAACTATTCAATGTCTTACCCATCGTGATTGTAAGATGCCAGGACGACACTAGGGCTGGAATAAGCGTTGCTAGTGACCCAAGTGCAGTGGACAGCAAACATCATCAACAACATAAGCATCAGCATGGTGACTATACTCTTGATGTTGGGGCCTAGTCCTTCCTCCATCTTCTCCTGTTCAGATACATGCTTTCTCACCTTGCCAGCCTGCAGAGGGAGACACTGCATTATTCATGGGAAAATATAACACATACAATCTGCAAAGAAATTGATTCATAGTATACAGAAATCGTATAAGGACAATCACAAATCTGCACGTTCAAGGGTATGCAACTGTTGAAAAAAACTTGTCCAAGGGACAAAATGCTAGAAGAATCTACTTGTCCCTTAAAAATTTACCCATCGCACAAAACACAAAAAAGTAGAATATAATTTGTAGGTGTGACAAAGTGGCTGAGTTGAAGCAGGTGCAGAGGTGAAGCAGTGCAGTAATTAAATCAGACAGAGCCTTGTATTCCAGTTTGGAAAGTGCGCCTTATTTTTGTCCTGGTCTGGTTACCAATAAACAATAATCCCCTGGCAATACACAGCAATGTGTACTGCACGGGGTAGACTAGAATGACCTTCTAGATCCTAAACAATAAATAATATGTATCTGCCCAACAACAATACCGACACGGTCACCAGTCCTGGGTGCGTGCAGTAGTGCTCAAGGTGGGTGATACAGTTTATTTTGTGACAGTAGTGCTGTTCCGGCTAGTACTGGCCCTCAGCGACAGCTCCGGAATTGTGTTAGCCGTCTAGTGATTTACAAACAAGACAAATTACACAAAGACAAACAAACAAAACGCTCACAATACTGAAACAAGGGATACAGGGTCTCTCACAGTCCTTCTCGGTTCATAAACACAAGCCAAAGCGAAGCAACAGATTACGATTCTCCGTCCCCTTTTATGCTGCCACACATAACCCCTTGGTAAACAAGTGCAACTGCATCTCCAATCTGCGGCTGCCACATCGTTTCCCATCCAGGTCAATGTGTTATTGCATCAGAGTCTCGCCCCTTTCCTGGTTGGCCGACTTCCCTTGAACCCTGAGAAAGAACTGTCAGACCAGCCAGTTCAAGGAACTCTTCTCGCTGCTTAGTGCCCTCACAGGTCAGGAGGAAGATGAAGATTTACAACCAAGAATCATTGTATTTCTGTCACAGTAGGATTTTGCTTTTATTTAGCAATCGATTAGTGATTAACAGGGGCAGATCTAGCCTTGTAGCTTGACTGGTTCACCAAAGTTCTTCAAGACAGACAAAAGGTTCCCTGTGACCCCACCTCTCCTCAACAAATGTATAACATGCTTTAAGGAAATGTTCCTTTCAGTGCAGTTTGGAACACATTTGCTGGTAAATTTAAGTAACATACTAAGAGTACAACTATAATAAGCAGTACTTGGGAGTTATTCAAATATAAAAATAGCTTCTGTCTGTCCCCCACCCCCCCACCTATTTCTCTAAGCTGAATCCAATTCCTGATGTACAGGTGTTTTAGTTTGGGTTGCATAACAGATATGAAATCATTGCCAACTATTACTGCTGCTTTCTGGAATTCTGATATTTCTTGATGTTCTTTCAGTTTTGTAACTGCTGAACCCCAGATTTGTGTATAACCTGTCAAGGTTCTCTGCAGTTTTTACTGTTTACTGTTTTTCTACCAAAATGCACATTTACAGTAGGCTCCATCAAATTCTGCAAACAAAAGTTGTTTTTTCATTTTGTTGTTCTTACTTTTGTTTTTGGGAGGGCAACATTCTTTCCCTGCACTACTCTCACTGAAAAATCCATAAATAAATGAATTAATACACACACATTGCCATGAGATTTACAGTCTGTACTTTATTGATTGATTCACAAAGGAGCCACTGCAGCAACTCAAGCAAGCTGTGACATAGCTAATAAATTGCTCACACACACGTCCACATAGAAGCACAGCCTCAACTGAAATGATGCAATCTTTGAATATATCACACTAAGTTTATTAATGGTACATAGATTAAGGATGTGGAAAGTTCACTTTTAAAGAAATTATTCATACAACAGAGGTAGATTATTTCTAGTTACTTCAAGTTTCACTAAAGGTTATTTCACACGCAGTGTGCAAACTAAACTAACAGTTCAATTATATGTGAATGTGTTAGAATTAATTTAGTTCCATGAAAGGAAAATGCAACTGGAATTATACTTAACGCTT
Organism: Polyodon spathula; assembly: GCF_017654505.1. Taxonomy (NCBI): domain Eukaryota; kingdom Metazoa; phylum Chordata; class Actinopteri; order Acipenseriformes; family Polyodontidae; genus Polyodon; species Polyodon spathula. Next base: position 62,636,169 of record NC_054537.1, read on the forward strand.
CTTTGAAGCTTAGGCTTTTGGTCTGCTGGCTTGGAAACTCAATCTGTTGAAGTGTCCAGTACAAAAACCTTCCTTGCTGAGAGGAAATCTTCAATCCCACGTTGGATCAAACTCGGCAACAAACCTTTCAACTCTCGATAGAATCAACATACAGCTGCAACCAAGTCTTCAGTCCCTTTGTAAGGATCCACAACAGCGCCCATCCGTTCTGTCCTCTTCGCTGAATCTTTTAGCTACGCAGGTAGCAGGGCACAGTTTCTTTTGGATACTGTGGTTAGGTATACAGCAGACCCAGACTGGTTTGTCTTATAATAGTCTCTAAGTTTTACGGCAGTCCTCCAGCCGTTGCTTGTGGTAGTGCCTTGCTTGCAGCTTGCTTCCTCTTCCTGGGTCCGTTTTTAGGCACAGTCCCAGAGTTGCAGCTTCGCTTAGCAGACTGACAGCACCTTGTTTAGCATTCGATGTGGGGCTCAAAATGTTTAGTTTTGTTTGGATATTTATAGTCTTTTGACTCTGCTAAACAGACACTTAATGACGTCATTTGTGCATCTTGCCTCTTTAAATTTCAATGTCCTTTTCCACTGGGACATCACCAGTTTATGTCGTCCTTGTGTCAAAACGATTGTTGTTGCACTTGTGAATTATCTGTACATTATTCAAAAGTCATTTCAGCCTAATCCAGTCCATGCATCACCTAGCACCGGTCACCTCGTTCAGCAGGTCACATAGTTCAGTATGTGTGCAAGAAAGAGGCCCTCTTCAAGACACAGCAGTTTGCCTTGTTTCTCAAGGACACACAGTTTCATTAACCTGTTAAACCCCCAGCCTCCCACAGGCAATTTCTGCCTGGAGGGCTATGACCTTAAATAAATCATATAATCTTCCAAAGTATAGACAGCACAGGCATGGTTCAGGGCTTGAATTCAAGGTAACCCCCTGGCCAATAGGACTCAGATTTGATACAAGTCTTACTCAGTACCATACTGGAAGGAGATATCCAGAAAAAAAAAAAAAAAAAAAAAAAACATATAAAAACAAGAAACGCATTTCATTTGTTTATATTCTATCGTCATTTTTTCACCTTGTAGCACATGAAAAGAGCCAGATTGTTTTCCCACTGCTTCCCCAATATGTCTACTACACTGGATAAAAAACTGAAACTGATTGAATAAAGGGATCAAATTCTACATGAGTTTTTACAAAGCTAGGCTCATGGGTCCCCAAACCTCTCCAAAAATGAATATTATGTAAATCTTTATGGCCAGTCATACACTAGTTTCTTGAGCAAGTTCTAAAAGGGAGGTTACCTTCTGGCACCTCACATGCTATACATTGTCACATGAATTAGATTTTGTAATACTCTTTTTTACTTATTTGTCCAATATTTCATTCAAAAGGTGGCCTTTTTGGAGAGCTTTGGGGTGCCCGAAATGTATCCATAATGAGTATGCATGACAAATACTCTCAGTTCATATGCCACTACTGTCAGGCACATTGCTCTCATATAACTGTGTGTTTGTGCAGGAGAATGTTGCTACTGAGATTTTTCTGTAGCTCTGAATTTTAAGTACCTGACTATTTTTGTTACTCACTTGCTTGAAAGTATGTAAATGTCAAGAAGCAAAATAATGAGATTTTTTTTTTCAAAATAAAAGTGGTTACACTCATTCAAGCACTGCTGACAGGTGAACATATGTTGATTATTGGATAAAGGTGTCTGCTAAATGTGTACAACAACAACAACAGCAACAATAACAATAATAATAACAATAACAATAATAATAATAATAATAATAATAATAATAATAATAATAATAAGATTGCAGACACCTTTGCTGCTCTAAATCAGGATGCCAGACTGAAAACACCTCAGTTCCTTTCAATCTTTACTTTGATTGACATGTGGCAAACAAAGGAACTGTGCGAGTGATTGTTGGAGCAGGCAGACAGCGTATCTTGAAAGGCTAAGAAACCTACACTGTCTCTAGGTGAGTAGCATCACTCCTTGTAATCATGGAAATATAAAAAAGTTTGCTAAACACTCCCATGCAATAATCTAAATCAATGAACATCAATAAGAAAATAATAAAGACAGCCGGGAAGCAACAATTACTTCTTGCAACTTGTATTGCAACGTAAAGATCAGGGACCGTATACAGCAGCACAGCACAGATGAAACATGGTGTTGCTCTTTACTATGCAATAAAAATTGTTAAAAATGTGTTATTTCTCTGCCCCTTGAGAGTCAAATGGTTGCATTTTCTAATAACATTTACAGTAAAAATGCATATTGAAAATTACCCATAATAATAATAATAATAATAATAATAATGTAGTGTGGATCCATTACACTTACAAATCCTGAAGAGGCTCCAATCCATCTTCAAATGCTGCTTCACAGATGCTGAATCAGCACTCTCCAACCCAGAAAGTTGATCATTTTCGCTGTCACTTTCACCATTATCCATCTCCTCCAAAACTTCAAAAGGAATGAATCTACTTCTTTTGGGATGCTTTGGAACACTGCTCGCCATTTCGTTCGATTTTATAAATTTTACAAATTGAAAAATGATCAGAAAACGGTAAGAAACCTTGATCCTATGTGCCTAACACTGCGCTCTCGTTTGCAGATATGTGTCTTGTTTACGGACGCACCTCGATTACTCTTAAATGGATTAAGCTACAAACAAAGCCAAGGTATGAATGGACAGCTTGTGACCTCCCCTACAACGTGATCAGGGAGATTTCACCATCAACAGATACATGTAAAGCCAGAGCAGCGAAACACACAGCTAGTCGATCTGAGTTGTTTTTGAACCGTGAGGTACTAGACACATTGCGAAGGGAATATCTCAGCGGTGAAATGGCGAATTCGAAAAATTCCTTCGCTGTCTGACGGTAGGAAAACAACGTTTGTGATATTGAGTTTTTTTTTTTTTTTTTTTTGCTGTTTTGCTTTTGTAATAATATTACAGATGATTTTTGAAATATAATGTGTAATTGCAGTACCAATGTTCCGTCCGCGGAACAGGGGGGCGTAAGAGGTTAATTAATTCTGTTACATTTCCAATACACGTTCATGTATTATCACATTCAGGGAATATGTCCCACAATGTCTACCAAAGACAGGGATGACTTGGATCCAAACAACATTATTAAGTTGCAGAGGCAGTAGCTGGATATAGATAGAGTGGGTGTGGTGTCAGCAGATGTACTGTAAATTACTCATATTTACATGAATTTTGGTTGCTGCTTTCACTGTCAACGTAATGTAATTGCCCATTTGTGCTGATTACATCCTGTGCAAGAGCAGCAGCTTAGCAAGAACACTTCTGAAAAGTCAGGAGGTTTTTCCTGTGTAACAATAAATTGGATTGAGAAATGATTTAACAGTATAAGCATGTCATGGGCTATGTTGATGAAAGCGTAGTACTGGTCATGAAATACAGTACTGTTTTAAAAGGAGAAGCCTCAAGAGTTTACACCTGTCCCATGCAAAACTGCCTTACAAAAGGCTATCGCTGTACCTAAATAGATTATATATAAAAGGAAAGCTTACTGTGCAAGGGTTGTTTTTATTAGTGACGCACATTTTGCCAAATGAACCTAAATTCTATTTTCTGGCAAAAACAGATTTTGAAAGCAAGCAAATGTTTGTCCCAGAATTGTTCTGTGGCAGCACAGAACTAACATACAGCGTGATGTGCACTACAGTGAACACAGCGCACTTACCTTATCGTAGAGGTTTCCAGAATTTCTTTTGTCATCTTCATCACTGCTGTCCTCTGTGGGCGGGTTCTCCCTCTTTAGGTCGTCCCCCAGATAGTGTTCAAAGACATTGGAGAAAGCGATGGCAGACAGCATACACACCACTGGGGTCAATGTCAGCATCAGCCGCACCATCACTCCAGCAAAATACACTGCGCTGATTGCATAGAGGGCCACTGCAATGGAAAAGTACAACATCTTGCAAAATGAGAATTATCCAATCCCTAGTCTCTCTTGCACCATGCAGTTAAATTAACTCAAGCAGCCCGAAGCGCCAAATGCACTGTGCCATTATGAAGTTTCAGCATTGTAAATTGAGCAGTACACATTCAACGTGAAACTTTGCTATGCAAACTGGATAAACTACACATTTTTCAAATTCTCAAAATCTTATGTTATACATTTGATACAGAAAAAATAAATAAGGTAATTTGTTGGTCCTTAATCAAACTGTAGAAGGTAGATATGTAGGACCCAAATAGAACTTTAGTCTTTACCCTGGAATGTAAGATCTGCATTTAATAAAAAAAAAAAAGTTGGTGAAAAAGAAATTTAGTCTTTCCTGTTTAAAGGATGAATGAAAACGACACCTCAGATACCAATGGCTATCTGGCAATCAGTTAACACACTTCGGAATTTAATGAGTCAGGCAGGTATAAAAATACAATAGCTGGGTGTGTGAAGGTAAAGACTGTTCGGCTATTATCATAATGCTGGTTCCCTCAAACAGAAAAGTAACCATTACTGCATGGGTATTTCTCTCTTCAAGACCCAAAACCTGAATAAGATATATCAAAAGTTGAATGCCAAGCCTGTGACACAGTCACGGCCCACCCCGAGGACACAAAAATACTTGGTGCACAGATCTCAGCGTCACTTTTCCCTCAAGCTTGCTGCAATCATGGACACAGTGACCTTGAAGGTTAATGGTTACAGTTCTATTTCAGGGAACTAGGGTTATGATAATAGTCCTATAGTTACCTTTCAAGTACGAAATGTAACCATTACCACACAGGTAAGTGTACCAAAGCCGTTGCAAAGGCAATATTGCAAAATGCTGGAATGCTACAAGGCTAAGGCTAATTAATTTTTAAAAACCTATTATTACAGCATAAATAAATTACATAAATCATGTAAAATACAATAATGAGTGAAAAATTATACAGGCATAAGCAACAAGTACTTATCTGATATCAGGCTCCTCCTGTTAGGTCAGTCTTGAGATCTGTGTGTGCCAGTGGCATAGCTAGGGGGGGTGGTTTTATGAGGTTTAACCCCCTCATGAAATGAATTTCTCAACTAGGTGGGACAATAAGTATCACCCATGTGCAAAAATTTCAATCCATCACCGTCAACAACTCCGTCACCCCCCTGCCAACAAAATTCAGACGATTCACCACCAGCACCCCAACTAGCTGGAACAAAATCCTTGATACACCAGTGTTACTAACCTTCAAAGAATCTCCATCAACTCCCCGGAACAAAATCCTTGATACGCCAGTGTTACTAACCTTCAAAGAATCTCCATCAACTCCCCAGGAACAAAATCCTGGCTACATCACTGATGCGTTTAGAATTTTTGTGTCCTTGGGGGTGGGCCATGACTGTCACAGGCTTTGCAATCAACCTTGATATAATCTTATTTCAGCTTTCGGGTCTTTAAGAGGTAAATACCCATGCAGTAATGTTTGATCAGCCAACTAAAAAAAAGTTAGGGGTCTTGTTAAGTTTAGTTAGCGCTCAAACAGGAGCTAGGATTTATTTTATTGTTTTGAATTGTTTGGTCAAAGAAGCAGTATTCCCCCCATCCTGTTTAAAAAACAATCCTCTGTTGTCAAGAGTGCGTTATCCAACAAAGACTTGAAAACCCAGAACTGTGTTCAAAGTTATACTTTATAAAAAAAGCTTTCACATATACTTTACATGCTGGCTTGGGAGTCGACACCCCTCAGTGTCTGCTGTTCAAAAAGCATGACAGGCAGGGCAGCCAAACCAGACAGACATTCTTACTTAATTGGTGTGCAACATGCTTTTTTGGTATGTGAAAGTAAAACCATGTACATCCTTCGTGATATGACCTGTACACAGCACGCATAGAAAAAAAGCTTAAGGAGAAGGATGATGCAGTAGCCATGTGAAAGCAGGTTATGAAAGAAATCCTGCTCTTACCAAAGACCCTTTCATCATTAATGTTCTTGATACAGAACCAAAGGCCTGCAGGGAACGTGCAGACCAAGATATGCAGATCAAAAAAGAAGGAAACCCAAGTGGTGGGCTGATGTTCGGACACTGAAGCGATGATCGGGATATGAATTTTGGCATACCTGAAAAGAGATAAATCAACAGCTGTAATGCTTGCAAACTAGCAGGTTAAAATGTTTACATTGGAAATACCAAACCGTTTAGCACTGTAGGTGGTAGTTTTTCACCTAAAAAAAAAAAAAAAAAAAAAAAAAAACATATTCAAGTGCAATGTGTTGACGCGGCTAACAATCACTTCTGTTAGAAACTTTTACAGTAACGGCACACAAAAAAACAAGCAATTCAACAAGCCTATAACAAAATAAGCAAAGGCAGTTTTAGCCATCAACAGGCCTTCATTCAGAGTAGAGACAAAGAGACTGCAAAGCAGCACAGCAAAAGGAGCCCACTGGATGTTGCTAGATGAGATATTGTGCATTTACAGTCCAGGTCAGGATATGAAGTAAAGTGTCTTATTTGTGAAGAATTAAGTCACTTATATTTGCTTCGCCTCGTGACTTAACGCACCCGGGGCATGTGGATATTGGAGTCTATCCCACAACTTTGAGGTGTGTTTCGGGTCATTATCTTGCTGAAGATTGAAGGACTGCTCAACTAGTCGTAATCCTAATGGAATGGCATGCCTCTGAAGTATGCTATGATAGCCATGCTGATTGAGCTTGCCATGGACTTGGTAAAGATCACCAACTCCGTCACCAGCAAAGCAACCCCAGACCATGACACTGGAACCACACATGCAGAACTCATGCACTCAATCTCACTGTGTCTTAGAAATACTCGGTGGTCGGACCCAAATATTTCAAATTAACTCATCAGTACATAAGACCGACTTCCACTCCCAAATGTCCAGTTTGTGTTTTTAGGCCCAGGCAAGTCTCTTCCTCTTATTCTGCACACTTAACAATGGTTTCTTTGCAGCAATTCTTCCAGTTAGGCCAGCTTCACGCAATCTCCTCTGAACAGTTGATGTTGAAACATCTGTACTTCTAGTAGCATTTAGCTGAGCTTGTATTTCAGGGGCAGTTAATCGCTGGTTTCGCAGACTTGTGACTCAAATGAACTTGTTCTCCGATTCTGGGGTCACCCTTGGCCTGCCTGACCTTGTTCGGTCCTCATGAGTGCCAGTTTCTTCAAATCGTTTGATGGTCTTGGCCACAGCAGTTACAGACACTTGCAAAGTTCTTGCAATTTGTCTTCTGTGCTTAACTGAGCGTATTTTGCCATTTTCTGCTCCCTTACATTCAGAAATGACAAACTTGTGCCTATGCTACCTATATTTATAGTAATCATGGACCTACTCCTGTTAACAATAATTGGTGACAAAAGGTTAATTAGGTAACATGCTAGTTAACTCAGAGAACACTTTTATACTTAGGCCAGTGTTCTACTGAAATCCCCTTGCTGTAACAAGATTTACATTTTCATGTATTTGAATGCAATTCACTTATGATTATCAACTTATATAAGTACATGTATCACATAATGAAATATTAAGTGTTTATAGACAAGTTTATACAGTTAAAAGTATAGATAATCATGAAAAACCTGGTTTCAAGCAGGTGTACTGGCTCGCTCTAAAGCAGCACAATGCATTTTTGTCCCATATGGCTTTCCATAGAGATCACTATGCGTGCACGCGCATAATCTGGTCTGTTTAATTTTTGCTGTCTAAAACTTTTAAATAGAGGCTTAAGAGCTGCTGTGTTGATCCTGTGGTTTTTTTATATATTTTAGTCTGAAATATCACACAGAGCTCTTTTTCATTTGCCATCTTTTTGAGATGGTAAACAAGTGCAAGGTATTTTTGTCATTTGTAGCGCACACTAACATCTGAGTTTTGTATCCAAATACATGTCAAAAATTATTTGTTCGAATATTCGGGTATTTGTCACAGCACTATAATAAAAGTAAAAGACAAACTAACGTTAATAAACAAACTGTCAAACTCAATTAACACAGCATCCCTACACAGATTAAAAAAATGTAGCAGCCCTAGATTAACTATGAGTACTATGAGTACAGGAGCAATATTCAAGGACACACACAAAATTATTTAACAGAATGGTGATGCAACTTGCCAGAACAGGAAACTCCAAATTGCTCTGCAACTTGTATCTGATTCAGGTTTTTTTTCAAGAGCTCGAACAATTTCCAACTTTGTGTAGCAAGAGAAACAGCGGTGCGTTTCTCTTTTGTTTACATGCCATTTTGTAGCGATGAGGTGCACTCGTTGAAATCAGAATACACAACGAGGCAATGATAAATTGAAAAGATTGAATAAGCCAATCAGTGTTCCTCAAGACTCTCGCAAAGTCAGTTTTGAAAAGACTGAATAAACTATTTTAAATTGAAGTCTGATTATGACGATGCGTCAGGTTACAAAACAGTACTGTGTTGACAGTTGTGAATGAGTCGCTATCTTTGTCAAAAAGGTGTTCTTTTAAGCAAAGTTCCTGTTCCTTTAGGCGGAGATAATGAGAAAAATCAGTTGCACCACAAGGTTGTTCGCTTAGCCAAAGTGTTCCCTTAGGAGGTACTCCTATATACAGACATTGGGAATGGAAACTAATCTTGCAGGATTCCAATAGCTTACCTACTTGCTGCGATTCTTAAATCTAAAATGTGATTTCACCAGGGACAGTGGAAGAAGAAAGAACATTTCTAGTTTGAAAAGGCCAGTTTATTTCTAAAACAAATTAAAAAAAAAAAATCAACTTTAATAATTTCAGCCATTGTATATAGTGCAGTTTGTGATATCGTTTTGTCTGTGCTAGTCAGTTTGGTGCCCTTGAGAATATATCCTTCATTAACATACCCCTCGACAGTGCTACCCAAGACAAAGCACACATTTCCAGGGTTTAAAAAAAAAGGTTTGGTACAAGTTAGACAAAATAAAGCAGACCTTTTTCAAAAGATTTGAATATGTGATATGTGCATGTAAAAACAGTAATATTACCAATTCCAGCAGCTAAAATTACACAATAATGGGCCAACATGGCCTGTCTGCTTAGTAAATGCACTGGTTGCGATTACAAAGCAAGGCTTTAAAATTATCCTTTAGGATCAAACAAAAGCAATTAAGAAAAGAACACTGAATTTGGGTGAAGTTGTAACAGGAGGGTGGGGTGGTGGAGGTTCATCACAGCAGCTCAATGAGGTGAAGATGATTTTGCATTACAGATAAAGGCAGTCCCACAGAATAAACCTTCCCTTTTACTTAAGAGCTTGCCATAGCCAGGCTTGTCAGGCATGCGGACAGCAACACTGCTGGAAAATGCTTACCCTGTGTCCCACAGTGAATAGAACCTGCCGCTCCATGGTGCAATATACCCTAAACAGAGATAAAGGGTTAAGCCACTGCTTTTCACAGAAGGTCACACATCTTACCCATCAGCACTCAGCCAAGCTGTCTTCAAAAAGTCTCAGTTTTTTCAAATAGATTTAATAATCTCAATTCACAGAAAAGCTGAAGAGTTTGGGAAGATGGGATATGATATGCTGACCTGAATTACTATTTAAAATGCCAAACAAGAAGAGTTGTCTTAGCAAGAAAGGACATTTGAAGTTGATGTTATTTCTCTCAATTCTTAAAAGTTTCAAGCTCAATTAAACTGGGCAGGGAAACATAGGTAATGGGTTACAAAAGTTGATACTGGAATTTATTTAAAATGCAAGGTAGGGATGACTATTAAGAGTCGACTTAAGGGAGAGAGCCCTCAGGTCTTAGAATAACTACTTTTCAGATGATTTGTTAAGCTTTGTCAAACTAGAACAACAAGGTTGATTATGTCGAACTGCTTCAAAAAGTTAAGTCACCACAGCTTTAGTTTGTCAAGCTTCAAGGAGCTTCACCAATGCATACTCTATAAGAACTGCATACCAATTATCTAAAGTAGTGTTTTTAATACTTTAGGAATTAACTAAGGTGCTCTTAATTATTTAAAAACAATATTAGTCATTAAATATTAAATCTAGAACTCAAGCACCTGACAATTAAGTTTTATTGTTCTATTTGTTATTTTTGTTCTTTTCAAAAAATGTACATGCCATGGCTAAACTACTGAATTGTAACAACTTGTTTCCAACAGTATCCCAGAGGACTTTCCACAAGAAGTCACCTGTTTCTCAAAAGAGGCTTACCTGTATAGGTCAGGTAGATGACAGTCAGGAACACCACTCCAGCAGCCAGCGAAACTCCAAGGAAAAACAACGTCTGAAACTCCTGTTTAGTTAGCCGGTCTTTAAGATACTGCAGGAAGGCATAAGCTTGAAGTAACGCAAATACACCTGGTTTGAAATAAAAAGAAATGTTGAAAGATTAAATGAGATTTAGAAACCCTTGGTTTAAAAGCATACTCAGTAGATAAGCGGTCCAATTAGGGTTTAACACGCAACAAATGTCACATCTCACAGCTATTTTTTTTTTTATTTTATAATAATCTTTTTATATAGCAGACCAGAGTAAGTATCAGTTACAGCAATATAAAAAAAAATCAAACTTTGCAATTGATGGGGGTTAGGGGACGGATGCACGTGATGGCCTGTTTACAGGAAACACAGGCTTACCTAAACTCAACCTTTAAAATGATGCCAATCTACAATCCAGATGAGTAGTAGAGGAATAAGGTCAATATACCTGTACTGTAGCTCTTGCATCAATTTCAATCTGCCATGTCTGAATACATATCAGAAACAATCAATACCTTGCCCTATATAAAAACAGGAGAAACTTCTGAACCGTGAAAACCACAGCAAACAATTACTCAACAATACCCTTTCCACATAGTTAGAAACAGGGCAACTGCAGTGCATTGGAAAGTACTTAAAGAAACGAGCACATTTACATTTGCTCAAATCATATTTTTTTATTCCTCAATTGCCTTGAAGTGTTGAATGCCTGTCCAATTTTTACATTTTATTATAGTTGGAAACTGCAGTGTCTCGCAGGTCAAATAGTTTTTCTTCACGCTTCACTAGCCACATTGCAGACATATATATCTAGCTGTCAACTGACTGAATCAACACAATACAGACAGTGGGGTTTTCTGCCAGCAGTATTGCTAGCCTTCGGCAGGAACATTTTACTGTCAGAGTGATAGTGTTACATTACCAACATGCCTGAAACAATCTGCTTGTATAACAATAGCCATTAACGTTCCCCGAAACAACGGCTTCTTCTTCTTGTCCCCCAATGATCTAATTACTATCAAAAGCTATTATCAAACCATCCAAGTAAAACTGATTAAACCTACAATGCCCTTTTTAATATGCCCTTTGATCAGTGCATAGGAGGACACATATGATTTACAGTGTTAACACAGAAGTGGGTTAAACATACAGACATATATAATTGTTAATGTTTTGCATCACTGATTCATTTATTGATTTTTTTTATCACTAGAGTAACAAGTAAAAGTGCTGCATTGTGTTAGTACTGGACATAAAGAGGGTGTTACTGGAACTAACATTTCACTACCTTACCTATCCCAACATTACATCTGGACTTGTTTGGGGTTTAACAATCCAGGACTATGCGACAGACAGAAATCTACAAAGTACCTGCTGCTGCCATGTGTTCACTTGTTCTTATAGGCTGGAACCCAACAAACGGGATCTGCATGGACAGCACCAACCCTACAATGTAAAACGTGCTGTAAGCTAAAGGAAAGAAAAGACATGTTAAGAATAACATACCATTATAAAAATAGAACACGTATGTCAGCAAGCAATTACACACACACACAGTCAAAAGTTTGAATACACTTGCTGGAAAATAGGTTTTTTTTCATAATAGACAATGTTTTATGTCGTATAAGTTTCTGTAAATACTTGAAAATGAAAACACATGTTTCAATATACAAAACAAAACATAAGGAGTATCAAAGCAATGTTCAAGAAAATTGAAAATTGTCTCTAAATCTTGGATTCCTCAAAATAGCCACCCTTTGCCGTAATGACAGCATCACAAACACGAGGCACTCGGTTAATAAGTTTTAGTAGGAAATCACCCGACATGTCTTCCCAGCTCTTCTGCTGCAATTCCCAGAGATGTAGGGCACTTGTGGGTAGCTTTGCTTTGACTTTTCTGTCCAGTTTGTCCCATACAAGTTCTATGGGATTGAGGTCTGGAGACTGGGCGGGCCAGGTCATTAGATTGAGTTGTCCTTCACTTTCCTTCTTCGCCAGATAGTTCTTGCACAACTTTGAGGTGTGTTTCGGGTCATTATCTTGATGAAGAATGAAGGGCTGCCCAACTAGCCGTAATCCTGATGGAATGGCATGCCTCTGAAGTATGCTATGATAGCCATGCTGGTTGATCTTGCCATGGACTTGGTAAAGATCACAAACTCTATCACCAGCAAAGCAACCCCAGACCATGACACTGCCTCCTCCATGCTTGACAGTGGGAAACAGACATGCAGAACTCATGCGCTCAACCTCACTGCATCTTAGAAATACTCGGCGGTTAGACCCAAATATTTAAAATTTTGACTCATCGGTCCATAAGACTGACTTCCACTCCTCAAAGGTCCAGTTTGTGTTTTTTGGCCCAGGCAAGTCTCTTCCTCTTATTCTGCACACTTAACAATGGTTTCTTTGCAGCAATTCTTCCAGTTAGGCCAGCTTCACGCAATCTCCTCTGAACAGTTGATGTTGAAACTTCTGTACTTCTAGTAGCATTTAGCTGAGCTTGTATTTCAGGGGCAGTTAATCGCTGGTTTCGCAGACTTGTGACTCAAATGAACTTGTTCTCCGATTCTGGGGTCACCCTTGGCCTGCCTGACCTTGTTCGGTCCTCACGAGTGCCAGTTTCTTCAAATTGTTTGATGGTCTTGGCCACAGCAGTTACAGACACTTGCAAAGTTCTTGCAGTTTGTATTAAAGATAGACCTTCATTTCTTAAAGTAATTACAGACTTTTTTCTTTGCTTAACTGAGCGTATTTTGCCATTTTCTGCTCCCTTACATTCAGGAATGACAAACTTGTGCCTATGCTACCTATATTTACAGTAATCATGGACCCTCACATGTTAACACTAATTGGTGACAAAAGGTTAATTAGGTAACATGCTAGTTAACTCAGAGAACATCTAACAAAGACACTTTTATACTTAGGCCAGTGTTCTAAAATTGTGTTATACACATTTAAATGAAATAAAAAAATGAAATAAAATCATATTAAATCCTGTTTAAATTATCCTTTTAGTACGTACTCTGATAGTACTGGCAGTGGTCTGTGCTGTGTATATTGCGTACTTCTTGCTGTTTGAACTTGACCTTGTTCTCTATTACTGTAAGTTATGCAGTATTATTATGGTCAAAGCTAAATGACCGACAATTTCACTTAAGGACAAACTGTACATTATTGGAGAAATCTTAAAGGGATGAAAGCAGTCAGAATTATGTTGTCAAAGAGCTCAAGTTCAAAACAGTTTAACCTGAACGCTAGCCCAACAGTGTTAGTGTCCGGATTGCCTTAAGGAAGCCGGGTTAGTTTAACCCTGCTGTTGTTGAAAAAAACACTTCGTTGGATGACAATCCCAAAAACCACTAATGTATACACGTTCTTTCTTTTTTTCCCCCCTGTAAATGTTGTTGTTTATTTTCACTGAACACGGGAGCAGAACAGAGGAGCGACGAGAAAGTGCCTAAGTAATCAAAAGGGGAATCCTTTTTATGGGGGAAAAGATGCCCACACCATAGTAAATAAATTAGATGGGCATTTGCACAAAAGGGAAAATCTGGGGCGGATAAGACGTTCTTTAATTTAATTAAAAGTCAAAATAAAGACTTTTAACTTGTTAATAACTCGGTTCTAAAACGCTAATGTGACCAGGGCCTAAAACTTAAAATAGCACACAGGCAATGATTACTGTACTGTACGTGAAATGACAGTTTCTATGGTAATGTTTATGGACTTGTATATAATTTTTATTATTATTATCAGGTTTATTATTTCTAAAATGTATTACTGTACTGTATTAGTTTATTTTACTAATTACAATATTAAGTACATTAGTTACATGTTTGTAAGTTTTTATAATTAATTTAGCTGACCATCTTTATCCAAGGCAACAAAATTACTATTAAATAATTAAAATACAGAATGTTACATACTGCATAGTAACGTACAGTACAAGTTACATGGTTTTATATGGTTTCTTCTGTAATAAACCTTTATACTACATACATTGTACAATTAATTAGTACTATACTAGGTTTTGATTTTTGTGCTGATTTGGCGGGTATGTGCATGTATCTAGTTATTACATACCTCTGTTATAACATACTGTTTTTACGGTCCCAAGGCAGCACGTTGTAACAGAGTTTCACTATATATTTCAAGACTATTTTTATAGCATATAATCTCAATTACTGTTAGTCTTTACAAATGAACACTATGGGACAAGGCAAACAACCTTATTCCGAGGTAGAAAAACCATGTAAAATAAACATGGTGTCCATTGTATTCTACTAGAAAAAATAATTGGCGATTCCAAATTTAAAAAAAAAAAAAGGAGGTGGGAAGGACTAATGAGTCTGAGATGAGTAATATACTGTTACACCAGTATAAGACAATGTGCTTTATATTCTTTAGATTTTAAATAAAACCTGCTCTAAAAACAGGTCAACATAGGGCAGAAATGTGTGCTGAAACTAGTCAGCAAGGACACATTAGAAGAATGAAAAAAAAGCTGCTGGCCAATTTCAGGAGTTGTGAGAAGGAGCTGAACAAATTTATCAATAATTTAAACCCAGCAGGGCACATAAGTGATCTCATGCCCATACTGTAGTAAAAGCTGTTTTCAGCACAATGGTCCATTTTTAAAACAACAAAAACATGCCTATGCAATACTTTGGAAGGAGTATCAGAGATTATATTGTATTTAAATATTTTTAAAAGCAGATGTTAAAATCTTTGTGTTTAATATAAAAAGTAATGCAAAGGGCTTCCAGTCACTTACCTATATAGACTCTGCGGCTGAACCTTTGCATGAGGAGCAGCACAAAGACATGCAGAGGGATCAGGTTAATGATGAACACATAACCACCCCATGCAGACACCTAGAGGAATACAGAGACTGATTTCAGTATCTTCAGTTAATCATTTTTTTCTTTATATGCCTATTATGGAGTTTCGTATTAGTTGCTGTGTCAGACATCTTAATTCCTACAGCACTTGCAGCATTCACATTTACATTTTCTAATTAACCCTAGACTAGCTTAATTTTAGTGCATGAATTAGGTTTTTGAATGGCCTCTCTCTATGAAGAATCATTCAAGGCAGCAAATGCTCCATTATTGAGGAAGCTTAGCAGACAATATGGAGAAAGGAGGGAGGATGGTTGCAGACACTGCTGCACTTAGGGTTCTAAGATTGATAAAAACAGTACCTAGGTGTGTAAGCAAGCTCTCAAACTGATGCATCATTTATGTACAGAGTATAGATCTGGTTAGAATCACAATGCACCAAGAAAGTAGAAATGGATTTTAAAATACATTTTGTTGAAGTGTTTTAGAGTATGATGGAATACAACATATTACACCGTTTGTAGCAACAGCAGTTCTGTTTGCAAATTTAATTTGCAACACAGCATCAGATACCAACCAAACTGCGTACAGACAATATCTGAGACGCTGTCAAAATGCCAGCATGTCTCACCACCATGTACCAGGCTTAAGAGGTTCCTTTGGAAATGAAATGCACTGAAAATCAACCACTGTCCCCCAGCAGGATGTTTAGGAGCAGTGAGCTTTTGGAGGTGCAATCAGTCACATTAGAAAAGTAGTTCTTCAAAAAAAAAAAAAAAAAAAAAAAAAAAAAAGAGGAGTGACCAGAGTTTGCTGCTCAGCCCTCATGACTATTGGTAGGATAAGTAAATTCAGGCACACAGTGTAGAAACTTGGTATATAAAATGTGGCTTTCAAATTCAAAATGGTATACAAAAAAAAAGTATATTAAAATAGTTTCATGTTTCCTTATGTGGTTGGAACAAAAGGCACTAGTTTTACATCTGCTACAGCAAAATATAATGCTATATGCAACATACATACATGCAATACTATAGTTGTTATAAGAGTCTGCAAAAATAAATAAAATTGACTCAGTGTTACAGAACGCCCTCCAAAGTTTACAAGAAATTCATGGATAGCATTCCTGTGTGGTCTACATTGCAATGTATATATTTTTAAACATATTGCAGACTTTTGAATCACACATCATGGGTCTAAATCAACTGGACAATACATTTCTGAACATTTACTTAGGAGCGTTCTAGGATAGAAAAATAAATATCTAAGGATCTCAGTGTAACCAAATCACTCCCTCCTGCAACACTGCTGTTTTTGAAATCACTTTTCAAAAATCAATGCAGCGGCATTGTTGCAGGTGGGAGCTTGAACGAGATACAGTGATGTTTAGAAGAAACATTGCCTTTCTTCTGACGAACTTTCTAGAGTAAAATTTGGAAAAAGTAATTCTAGTTTATTTGCCTAGGATGTGAATAAAAAATAAATAAATAAATAAATAGGGACTATTGCTGCAGTATGACAACACAAGCAAGATACCCCAAATGTAATAGTTTCTTGTAAAGGGTTCTCTAACACTAAGATGACATGATATACTGTTCACGGGAAGACGAAACGAGAATGCAAACTGTACATTTATGGTATAGTGCATCAACTTCAGAAATACATTTAAGTGTTTTTAATCATAATTAATAATAAATGTTGTAATTGCAGGAGCTGAGGTAATCTGAGCAATATGCCTACACAAATTAATGTTTAAATGGGACTACATTAAAAACAATGTCTATTTTTATTACTGTTTCGTAGTCGAGAGAGAAAGGTTTGCCTTGCAAATAAGTTAAACACGAGGAACTTAAAACAACTTAAGAATTAGTATTCATTAGGGAGGCAGGGTTGCCTCTTGGTTGAAGCCTAGCATACAACATTCCTGTGTGTAAGGACACTTAAACAGTGCGCTTCAGGTCTGCCAGTTAGGATAGTAAGACTGAATTGACAAGGAGATGCAGTCTCTGGGGTTGGGAGTCAGGCACGAATAACTTCCTGTAACCCGATCCAAGTTTCTGGCATTAAAATAAAGCTTTTGGGACTATATATTGAAACATGTACAGGATACTTTTTTACTGAAATAAAAAGAATATACTCAGTGCAAGAAAAAAAAAAAAAAAATTGTGCATGATTATTTTTAGTAGATCCATGGAAGATGTTTTTCTGAATTTTGATCAATTTAATAATGAAATGTACCCCTTTAGAAAAGCTAATTAGACTGTAAAGGTGGTACCAAGAGAGAAGAGTGAAAGTATTACAATTAGGGATGTTGTGTTAGGAAATCAACACTAGGGGGCCACCCTCAAGTACAGTCGGCGCAGCTTTATTGGAACGCCTCAAGAGAAGTAAAAAATATCCAGAATAAGTAGCTGTCCCAATTAAAAAGAGAACGATGAGAAGACCTTAGATCACACTTTGTTTCTAAATGAAAAGAATGAAATCACATTATGATTAAATGTTACATACAAAAAAATGTGTAAAATTATTATTTTTTTATTCCTAAACAAAATGAAATGCTGCTTTTTATTCCTGCATGAAATGAAATCCCATTTTATCACAAGGCAAGGTACCTGCAGTGTTGACATGATTAAGACTTTGTCGAAACACGCTGATATTTTGTTGTGCTTTTTTGTTCTCTAAAAAAATGTGAACAGAAAAGCCTAAATGAAAAATAATTCAAGTATTTCTATGAAGAATTGGTTGTCTTTTTCCACTCTAATCAATATGCAGTAACTGACGAATACAATAGAATGCAAACACGGTAGAATGAAAAAAAAAAAAAAACAAAGTACGATAAGAATAAGAAGTTTGCAGAATGCATAGGTCCAGTGGGGTGGCAGCATATAGCTGGTGATGCAATGCTGGATCCAGGCTGCTGTAAATCAAATGTGCAGAGTGAGATCAGAGGGGTGGAGCGGTGTGCAGAGTGAGATCAGAGGGGTAGATCATGTGTAGCGTGAGATCAGGGGTAGATCGGTGTGTAGAGTGAGATCAGAGAGGCAGCTCCTATGCAGAGTGAGATCAGAGGGTTGCATCAGCGTGTAGAGTGAGATCAGGAGGGCTAGATCGGTGGGCTCTACAAATATATTTTTGTGCTCTGTGTATTTACGATCTGACATACCATTCTGGCCTTTAAATTACAGACACAAAAACTACGATAAAGATTCTACAAAGTTGTTAATTGCCAAGACTTCACTGTATAAGAGCATAAATAACATAGCGATACAAATGCCTAAACAAATATGTGGTTTAGAGAGAACCCTAACTATTAATAAAAAAAAAAAAAAAATTTATATTTATATTATATTATAAATTATAATATTATATTATAATTTAATCACGGTCACATACACCGATATGTGCTATTTCTAATTTGTTTGTAGATTGAACACGTTGGTTTTACTCTGTTTGTACCAAACGATGTAGAATATTTATAATTATATCATGAATAAATACATATGTTACTCTATTAAAATGTATTGTATGTGTGTATATTTATCATATACCCATATTAATATTATATGTTATATAATAAATAAATATATAATATATATATATATATATATATATATATATATATATATATATATATATATATATATATATAATGTGTGTGTGTATACATATACATACACACACACATATATTATATATTACATATATATATATATTAATATATATATATATATATATATATAGCTTATATATATATATATATATATATAATTATATATACACACAACACACACACACACACACACACACACACACCACACACACACACACACACACACACACACCTATCCAGTTAACATCTTTGTAGAATGATTACTGTAGTTTTGTGTCTGCAGTTTAAGACAGTAGTTGTAGCTGTTCTATAAATGTATGCGCAAATGTATTAATTCATTCACAAATCAACTGATGAATATTTTTGGCACAAATGGCGTTCCATGAAAATAAATACACTTTCTCAAAAACTAAACATTGTAAAACAAAGTACTTCACATTGCCACTGAACATCTTTATTTCCTGCAAACTACTGATCGAGAGGTATATCTGTTTTTGTAGTCTTTTTTTTTTTTTTTTTTTTACTGACTGAGGGGGAGATTACTTTTTTAACAAACGGACATTGGGTGTTGCAGAACCTTTTTTTAACAAATAAATGAAATAAGTATCAAAATTGTGTGTTATTTGTTCACTCAGGGTCCCTTTTATCTAATATTAGATTTTGGTTGAAGGTCTGATAACATTCAGTGTCAGAAATTTGCAAAAATGCAGAAAATCAGACAGGGGCAAATACATACATACATACAGTGTCATGAAAAAGTATGTATGTATGTATATAGATGTATATGGTAGACTAAGGTACCATTTAAACTTGTCAGTAGTCAAAAGCAATAGTCTTTACATTATTGGTTTTTGTGTTCTATTTGAAAGCTTTTGTGTAAATTGATGTAGCTAAAACTATATATAAAAAATCCACAAAATCAGGGGTTGTGATATATACAAGTATACAAGAGCAAGTAGTTAATTGTATTGCCAGGTTTGAAATGGAGCCCAAATTAAATAATCCTATACATGATTTTATTCCAAAGCTTTCCAGTTTAGCATAAAGTTGCGTCAACTCTAGCAAGCTCAGACCCTGACCCACTAGCCATGGCAAGCTGCAGTTCTGAAAACTTACCATGTAAAAATAAGATAGACAACAGCCTATCGCCCAGAACATGGAGCCAGTTTTTACAGACTTCACCTTTAGGGAAAAAAAAAAGAAAATTAGAAAATTTGGCACAATATCAATATTATATATACACACATAATAAAAAGAGAACACTGTGGAGAAAAAAAAATTAACTTGGCTTAAAAGAAAGTCATTCTAATTAGATGTCATTTAAATCCCAAATGTTACACCAAGTACCTTAGTTCCAACCAGACTTGAGGATGGTTTGCAGATAAGACCTCTACTGTACATTTAGTCTGTGTATCAAAAACCCAGAGGGTACCCTCATTAGAGCCGATGCAGAATAAAAAAGTGCACAAAACATGTAAATGCTTAAAAACCTGAAAAATACGTTAAATGGCAATATCCAGCTTTCTACAAGTCAAAGTCGTGCGGTCTGTATTAATGTTTATCAAAGAATCACAGCTGTGTACCAAATATTAAGACAATAACTGTCTTTACACAGTAGAAACTTAAAGGTATATGACTGGAGGACATGCAAGGTCAATGTCATGGTCACAAGCACACTTAGCATGGAGGATTTATCCAATGGTTTCTGAGAAAAGAGGCTTTTACACTGGCAACAGCAGCTTTACAATAACTGCTATGAAAGGTTTCATTTCTTTTGAATACCCACAACTGAACTTGACCATGGAGGAGGAGGCCGTTCATCCTCTGGAAAGCAAAAACTTACACAACCCAAATATGGCAATCATCGTAAGTCAAAAGGTTAAAATGAAGGATGTCGTTTGATTTTGCCCGAGGACATTTCAGAACACTGAAAATATGTTTGCAAGCTGAAATGGCATATGCGATATTAGCAGTTGTAGAAGTGGTGGCGGATTTATTTATTCATTAAAGCTCCCCTCACAGGGATGCTTAACAAGTACAGTATATTCAATCGAGCAGCATGTGTTAATCTTGAACAATTAGGCTACTGAATGATGTCTGAATGAGCGATCTGTGCAATTTCCTGCTTATACAGTGGTAATTCTTTTTAACCACAGATCTATCACATAAAAAAATGTATTTGAAAAATAGGGGCAACGAGTGACTTAGCTGTGCCTCATCTAAATTAGATAAGCTAACCTCAATTTAGTAATAAAGGGGTGAGGGCTACATATTTTAGGTTAGTTCTGCCAAATCGATTTTTGTCAAAGACCACTAGCACACTACTCCCAACCAAATTTAGGGCTGCGTTCGAAGGTTTGTTCCTTAGCCTGGAATTCACGCATTAAATGTCACTCGCATGCAAAATTCGATCTTTTGATTTGTATAATGCATATTACCTTAACAAAAAAAATTACTGTATTAAAATCCACCACAAATATATGGCACCACTGGCGTGTACGGAGCAGGGTAAAGTATGCCAAAGCACTGTGGTGGGGGTACCTATAGCAGTTGTAGTGCTTTAGTAAAATATGTACTGAATACCTAGTGTACAAGACAGTGTAAGAGAAGTGCTATGGTAGAATAGGTTTGCAACATACAAAATATATAATAAGAAAAAAAAAAAAAAAGCTTTGTTTTGTTTAAGACCGCTGCAGTTAGTGCTGCTGCACAACAAGCTGCATCAATTACGTGTAAATAAACACGTGTATTTTTATTAATTATAAAAACGTGATCACTGTTCTATATAACATATTTTTAAACTACATGTGAATGTTTTATTCCATTTATATATGGACTACCTGTAAAATAAAACAGGATTTTCAATCAAATATGAAAAATGTAGCTATAGTGACATCACCAGTAAATTATGCAAATTCGTACCAATCGAAGGTTTGAACCTTCCTTCGTTAATGTGTTCCAACCATTCAAAGGTCAACACGTACCCTTCGTTGCAGCCCTTAACCAAATTGTGACCAAAATTCAATTATTTTTTCAGGATCTACGGTATTCAGGTCATGTTGCTAGGTAAAAAACACAAAACCACTGTTCTAATTAAAAGTTTTAATTTCTTACTCTCAATTCTCACAAGTAACGCTGAATCAGCTAGGCTGGTCAGTAAAACATTGAATTCCTTTGTATGGAGAATCTCAGTAGCTAAGGCTCATGGTTCATCAACTGATTCAGATTCAGTTGTATTGTGTCTGCCAACTGATGATGTGAGGCAGAACAGTAGTTGGATACCAGAAAATATGAATAACAGTGAGTTTTGGCCTTCTTCAGTATTCTGAATGGAAGGCATACCGCGCAAAGTGACCTTATGTGAGCAGAAAGAAATGTATAGTAACAATGTGTACAGATCCAGAACTATTGTACATGGTGCAGAAGTAACCCTGACACATAAATTAAAACATAATCCTCTTGTTAATTGTGCATGTAATATCTGCCAAAGCAAGTCATCAGTGACTGGGCCCAGACTTTGGCCGGCATGCAGTCATTTGGCTAAACACTGCAGAATCTTGTTTGAATGCAATGATTCTGTAGGAGTTTCTTTCTCTCATTTAAATGCAAACCCAAAAAGATATTAAGAGGATTGAATGCATGACTTGTGAAAGGGTCACTTAGTAAAATGGGCACATCTGAGAAAATTAGAATGTGAGGAAGGTGTCCCTGCTAAGCGTGTACAAGTGTCTTGTAGGTACAAAGTCAAGGCCATGGTGACTCACAAGCCGATGGATTCGAGAGCCTATTGTCGTGTTCGCTGAGCCAACCCGAGCTGAACCTGAGACCGAAGTGGAGTCCTGCTGGGAGCAAGCTGAAACCCTGGACATGGACTGGATGATTTAAAATGAAATGTATTAATGCAATAATGTGTGTTATAATCCTTTGTAGTGTTTGTATACTCTTTAGTTTGGAAAAAGTAGTGTTTGTATAATCTTTAGTTTGGAAAATTATGTAAGTGTGTAATCAAAAGTAACGCTTAATGCTGTTTTAATCAGTAATTGTGAAAATTATGTATTCTCTTTATATAAAAATCATGCAGTAGAAACTGGTATAGTTTGATACAAGTGGCCAGTTTTTAGGCAGTTCCTTATCAAGATAGGCTTGATTCCCAGAATTGAATGCTAAGTCTCTACAGCACCCTTTTAGCCTATGGAAATGTCGAAAATATTGAAATAGGGTTTATATAATATGCTTGCTTTTTACTATAAACAATGTGTGTGTGTAAGACCATATGCTTAACACTGCCTGTTACAATAATATACATGAAATTATTTCTCATCAAGATAAGTTTACATTTAAAATAAATAGTAATTGTGTGCCATAGGGAATAAACTGTTTGAGTTAGAAGATGATGCAACATAAAGAGATGTTGTTTGAAATACAAAATAAGAAGCTTAAACAAATAATAAAAAGTAGAGGATAGGTTTTGAAAAAGGTAAACTTTATGTGAACTTTCTTCCCGAATTTTCTGTGAGCCTGTTTTTTAGAGAAAGCCACGCCTGGTAAAGGGAGGCACAGTTGGCACGCAGAGAGAGAATTATTTTATCAAAAAGATTATAGCGTCAAGGTTAAAATTTAACAAGGGAAATTATTCCCTTATCTTTTAGGAAATTAGTTGCCTGGAAAGAATGAGCTAGTACAGGTGGGAAACATTGCTAATCGCTGGAAATTAGGAAGATTGGTGTGCCACTAGCAAACTGGTTTTAGCTGGCTTGTGTGCTACTGAAAATAGGTCGGCCGTAGTTCAGCTGAGTTCATGCTGTTAAGAAACTCATAGGACAGAGACATTACAATCTTACACTTAAATAAAAAACAAATAGATTATACATGAAGAGAAACTCTATATTAGAAAAACATAAGATGGAAGTTCCCTATATCTGTTAAGCACACGCCTGTAAAGAGAGAAGGAAAACTAATTTGAAGAATAGAATGGTGTAAGGGAATATGTATTTAGGCACCAAATACACATAATCAAATATAATCATAACTGACAGTGTTGTATATATTTTAAACAACACTCATATACTCAAAGTAACATTATTCTTTTTGTATACACATATAAAATAGAGAGCTAGCAAGAGTCTTGTGAACTATGTTTCACCTAACTTTTTAGATAGAGGAGGGGTCGAGAAATGAGCGGATGAGATCTTGGAAATGAAATCTTGGAAAGTTATTGGCATATGGCCCTAAATTTTTAGGTTGTTGCGTGCCAAAGAAAGATAAGAAGTGTCTAACCAAATTAATAACTGGACTTGATTAAGTCTGTCCATGTATTTCAATGGAGACAAAAACCTATAAACGCTAATTGTTATTACATGTTTATGGATTTTGGTGGTGTGCGCAAACTGCCTTTCCAATATTAAAAGCATTTTAATAAAGCTAAGGAGCATTGCTCTGATTCATAAAACTTCAGATGAATGAGTCTTGAGTGTTTTTCTTGATTACAATATGGGTTATATGGACATACATACAAGCTCGTCCAGTGCTCGAACATAAACCACTAGGAGTTTATAACATCTCTGTCCTCCTAACGTCTCCCCTGAGTTAAGAGTGTATGCAGAGTGAAAAAAAAAAAAAAAAAAAAAAAAAAAAAGAGAGTACGTAAAACTCTGTGAATGCAGCAGACGTGACACAATACCCTTAGTTATTTTGCATGTTACACGCAAGCTTTCAAACTCTTGACTGACCACCTCTCCAACATCACAGCTGCACTGTTTCACTTAGTGTTAACACAATAACTGTCAGTCTCTTGGAATTTCCTTATTCCCACCATCCCGAGCCATTTATGTGCCAACATTAAAAATGAAACCCACCCCTGGGATCCGTACCAAACAGCTATTGGTTAGAAATCTAAGTAGTAAACTTTTCAAGTCTTCTGTTCGTTGTACCTGCAATGCTATATAATAATGCAGGTGACTGAGTCGGGATAAAAAGTAGGCCAGTATGAAAATAAATAAATAAATAAATAAAAATTAAAAAAGCAAATGCTACCTCAACAGGTTTGAAATTGCACGTTGTTGAATTTGCTGAAATACATGTTAAATCGCAATGCTGAGAAAACAGTACGGGACTAGAGACGAAACAAAGACAAACTTAAAACGGACAAAGAAAAACAAGCTGATAGGAGGAAAGTGTTTATGACCCGATGTAGAAAACATTCTGTTTAGACTAATTTGACTTGAATACACACTGTAACGCACTGGTACACTTGTAAAGTATGTGTATATCGTTATTTGCATTTTTTAATTGATGAAGCAACACTGTTTAATACTTTTCTTTTAAAATTTGAATACAATGAATCTGTAAAGCCAGTCCAGTGGGAACTATTGTTTGCATACGGTTTTGGAAAGAAATGTTCAATAAAGCAAAGATGATATGTTCTTGAACTTGTTTTGGTATTTGATAAGCTAAAATAAAATACTGGTAGTTTAATACAGATGTGATGTTTAACTTTATTTTACACTTGGTTAATTATTACTTATTACATTTTGAAAAACAAACAAACAGTTTCTAGCAGTTTAACTAAAAACACAGTAAAATTATTAAATGGAATAAAATGTTGCAAACAAATTATTTCTGAACTAAACCTGTGTATCTATTTATCGGTGTAGCGCATGTATCACAATAAAGTAAATGAAGCATGAAACATAAAAATCACACAATTGTCTCATTTGCTTGTGCAAGTATTTGCAAGAACCCTTGTAAAGCAGTTTTGCTCAAATAAGCTTTAAGGCCAGGTTAAAAAAAAGTTCTCTCAGCGAAGTCACCTTGCCGACCATGAAGTTCCATCTGAAATTTACACGATAAAAGGTTTGTTTTACTGTTCATTACATATGTTGCTATTTACAAAAATGCTGGCTGGTTTGTGAAGTTGGAGGTTAAAGACTTTGAGTGATTAAATAACCATAAATTACCACCAGCAGCAGCAGCAACAACAACATAAAAATGTGCACAATTCATGGAAACAAAAGTTTTTCAAGTTCTGAATCTCACAAAAAAAAAAAAAATAAATAAATCTCAAAATGCAGATTCTTTTTAAAACAAATATAAACTTTATATTTTGAGTTTTTTCTTGAGGAACACCAAGTGATTCTACATGTTCTGGTTCACAAAATTCCACTGGATTTTAAACCGGCCAGAGCAGGTAAAATTTCGCAGTCGCCCCAATGAGATTATCAACATTAACCATTAGCGGTCTATTTATTCAGAGCCTGTCAGGACACTGCATATCAACAGGGCACTAAGTACTGCATCTCCAGCCCTAACCCACTCCTTGTTCGCTGTATATCTCACATATCTCTTCATATTATTGCATATTGATAAATCATCTCCTGATCACTCGATTTATCACCAAACTCCTCAATAATGCTATGCAAGTCATTGTTGTATTACTATAACATCTCAAAAAGCTTGGCAAATGCGTGTGATATTCTCAGAGTACTGGATGTGGAAGCAGCTATCTTGTTTGTTTATGTCCGTGTTATATCTATGGTGAAGGGACTATGCGTATTGCTCAGATGCACTTCTTTTTTCAGCTTCTCTTGGCAATTGAAAGCTTTTCTCGACTTTTTCCGGAGAACAAAAGACTAGAGACCTGTGCTTGATGTCTTGGACCGGAAAGGAAAAATTGTAATGTCGGACCTGGTCCGACATAGGACTGCAAAGGGTTAATAACCCGTCTGGATGTAGAAGTTTAGGGCTCTTTTGACATAGATTTGCTGCTTCTTTTGACTTATGAGGTTTTAGATAGAAATCTGGAAATGTTATGGTTTGATCCAGATGGAATTCGGTGAACACATTTGGCAAGAATTGGGGATTAGTTCTGCAAACAATCCTGTCCTTAAAAAGAAATATGGAGCGTCAATAACCAGTGCCTGGATCTCGCTTACCCTTCTTGCCGATGTCACCGCCATCAAGAATGCCATTTTCTATGTCAGGTACAAGTTGCCATGGGCTCCCATGGTGGTCCTAAGAGCTTATGAAGTACCAGACTGAGACTCCATTGTGGAATAACACATTTCCTTGAGGGTTTTAAATGGATTACTCCTTTAACAAATCTGGTAACCAACAATTGGGAACCCACAGGGTGATTATCCCAAACAGGTAGAACACTGGAGATTGCAGCAGCATGCACCTTAATAGAGGATAGGGAGAGACCCCTATGGAATAGGTGGCTGAGGTTAAAACAAAAATTCTGAGAGGGCAATGTTTGACTTACAGCAGGAATCAAACTCCCTTCATTTACCTGTATAGGTGTGAAAGGTGGGTGGTTTTCTTGAAGATAGCAAGATGTTCGTTCCCATAGCTACCCGAGGTGAAAGTTGCCACCATCTGGCTTCTGTAGCCGCCCTTTGAGAGACGTTTATGCGCTTGGAGTCTGACAGAGTGGGGTTCCAATAAGAAAGGAGGCACTACTAGTTTGTCTCATATGTAGAGACGCGTCTCTTACTAGGAAGACTGATGCTGCCATGTGTCCCAGAAACTGCTGACAGGAGTGTGCTGTTGGTCTGGCTCCTCTTGAAATGGTTTGCCATGTGTTGAATTGTGGCAACTCTGTTCTCGGTCAGGTACACTCTTCCTGAGATTATATTGTACTGTGCTCCCAGGAAGATTAGAGACTGCGCTGGGATAAGAGATGACTTCTCTTTGTTGACCACTAAGCCCAAATCCTGAAAAAATTGGCGTATCTTGTCTCTCTGTTCCAAAGCTTTTTCTATAGAGGGAGCCCTTACCAGCCAGTCGTCTATGTACAGGTAAACATGGATGCCCATGCCGTAGAGATGTAGTGTTACCGCAGCCATGACCTTGGTGAATATGACCTTGGTGAATACCCTGGGGGGCTGTGGAGATCCCAAAAGCAAGCACTTTGAACTGGAACTGATGGTTCTTGCTAAAAGAACCAGATATCTTTTGTATTCTTTGTGTATGGGAAGATGGAAGTAGGCATCCTTCAGATCTACAGAAATCAGCCAGTGCCCTGGCTGAACTGCCTTGATGACAACAGCTAGTGATACCATCTTGACTTTCTGGTGGAATAAAGAGGTCTGGCTGGAAAGCTGAGAGAATAAATGCCAGCAACAGGTAGAAGGTCTACCTCCTTCCATATCATAGCCACGTACTGCTCTGCGTGGTCTGAACCCTTGAATACGCTGAAAGTGGCCCTGTCTGTCTGTTGAACCATGGTTGAGGTGGCTGATTTCTGAATGAGGTTTGTCTGCTGAAAAAAACTGTTGTATGATGCATCTCTCCATTTTGTAGAGCAAGATCAAGATCTTAGTCTGTCTATCCTCCTTCTTAACAGACAGATAATCTTTGAGGCTGGTGCCAAATAAAAGATCACCCTGAAAGGGTATCTAATATTTTTGTCTGGGTATCCGCAGACACAGAAGATGTTCTCATTTGGATGCACCATCTTGCAGTGATGACATTAGCCATAGCTCTGACTTTAGTATCAATCGCATCACATGCTGCTTGCAGTTTAACCTTTGCAGTGTTCTTTCCCTCATCTGCAAGCTGCATGCCTACCTCTAATTTTTCAGGTGTGTGTGACTGCAAAATTGTAGACAGCTGGTTCCACAGCACATGCTGGCACTTTGCTGCATAGACCTGAATTATTAACACACATGCTGCATGTGAAGGAAGAGTAATTATTATTATTATTTTTTTTTTAATTATCAGTTTTAATCAGATCCACCCAAAGAAGCAGATCTGGAAGACATACAGTACCCTGCAGTTGGGGTACCCATAATGGCATCCATTTTAGGATGTTTGAAAAGGTGTTTTATATGAACCAATGGTATGGTGCAGAAGTATCAGACTTTTGCCAAACAGCCTCAATGGGCCTCCAGATCGCTTCACGGAAGGGGAACCACTCAAAGGCTTTTTTAATCTAAGATGCTAAGGAAGTCACCCTGATCTGAACAGGTCTGGGGTTGTACTTTGAGACAGGAAGAAATCCTTCTCAGTACGGCATCTGCATCTGTACATATAGGAGAGGGGCCGTCTGTGTACAATAAAGCATCATCCTTGAGGGAGGAGTCAATTACATCATCATCTACTAGGGTAGCACCTCGAAAGTACTACTCCTGTGTACTTCCAGGTGCAGCAGTACCGGAACTTGCTGTGTGGGTTACAGGCTGTGAAGGTGGAGCCTGCTTTGACTGCTCATATTCCTTAAGCCATTGAAAAAAATCGATCTTTAGGCACAGGCAGCTGCGGAGGAAATGGCTGAGCCGTGGCTGCTGGAGCCTCTGTAATGGCGGCCGCTGGTTTGACCGACACGTCTTTCTCCCTGCTGCTGTTTTCACATTCTTTCCTTTCTTTCATTATTATTATTGTAATAATAATAATAATAATAATAATAATAATAATAATAATAATAATAATAATATAACAAATTGAAGAAGTTTGTTTTATTCTTGCACACAAACCTACATTGATAAATGCCACGGGTTACAGTGACCCGAAACATCTACATGACCTATTCTTAAAAAAAACACATCTCAAAAGGTTTGGTTTTCTGTGTATAAGTTCATGACACCAACGTAGGAAAAGCCATAAATTATTACACAGAAAATTAAAAGAAAAATAGCATTTAAAGCCAATTGGAAACTAGAGTCGGGTCGAACAGACCCGAAACCTAATAGGAGGGTTAAAGCAAGTTATTGCTTTTCTTATGTAAATATCTGTTAATGATATGAATATATGTTTCATATTGCGTTATTATATTTCTGTGTTTTGGAAGATGTCAATATTATCGATATCGAAATACATGCACGATATCGATATACAGTTTTAATATCGATGCCCACACCTATGCAAAACTGTTGCCCTATTGACACTAAGCGATTATGACGTTTCAAAACTGGGGAAATTAACTAGCAGCAAATGCATGCTGTGTCATGTATGATTGTTTAATTGCCTTTACAGTAATTTGTTTTCATGATTTATACAGAGAGGGAGGAAGTTACATCAAAAGCTTTTCCTAAAATTGGCAAACATCCCACCAGCAGTATCATTAGCGGCAGTTGTTTCAGCCCCTTCGCTATTTGTTAAAATAACTGTAGAACAGACAGTACACAGAACATTGGGTTTAAATCGTTTTCCTCAATATATCTGACAGCACCATACAGCAATAAATCAAAGACTTTAAACCAGCTATAAATCAATGTGCGTTTACTGGATGTCTACCGACATGCCATTATTTTTTGTATTTATTTTTTTTAATCCATAAGGAGAATTAGACTAGATTACTTTTATTCTATCAACATAAAACTTAAAAACGGAGGCAACTGCTTATTTGGGACTCAAGTCAACCCAATTTGTAAAGTAAAACTTCCAGAAAACAGAGCATAAAATAAAAAAAAATGAAAACACAGTAATTAGCTGACTTACCCAAAGGTAATATGTAAACTGAAGTGCAAAAATTGCAATGCCTTCATTATCAAAAGATCCCGCGACTGAACGGGAGATGTAGCCTGGGACTATAGCTATGAAGCAGGCAGCTAAGAGGCCAGCTCCCTGGTTCCACAGTTCTCTAGTCAGCAGGAAGGTCGAGATGGATGTGAGGCCACTGAAGACGGGCGCCAGGAAGACACACACATCCCGAATGTGGACTGTGAGGTGGAGGAGGTTTAACACATAATGGATAAGGCCTGCTGTGACCATCAGACCTGGATACACCTACAAAAAGGAAATAAAAAAAAAAAGGGAGAGGAATTCAGATCGCCAACATTCTCATTAAAAAAAAAACAAACAAAAAAAAAAACCTCATCCTGCACCAGTCCCAGTTTAGGTTTTGCTTATGCAACTCTCCCTGGCTTGATTAAAATAATGCATACTCAGTAGAAATTGCATTTATTAATGTTATCCAAACCAAGCTCTCCAAATATTTAAATACCTTTAGTTACAGGATACATGCAGAATTAGCAATGGCAAGAAACACAATTTTACACATCATGTCACACTGTTAGAGAAATTCACTGTAGGTTTGTAAATAATATGCAAAATTATAAAGACTGCATCTACAGCAATGGAGGCATTTCTTACCAGAACTGTCCCTATGCATCCCCTCACCTGGTTTATATTCATGCTTGCAGCTTTGTCTGGCAATTTAGTCTGGCCTTTGTAATACAATCAAAGTCATTGTGAAAGAACATATTATAATCCTGTTGAGTGCTTGAAACACTGATGAAAGTCATTCTACACATCATATATTATTATTATTATTAGCCATCTGCACTGATCAGTGACCATTGGGACTGATGCTAAACAAAAGCCAGAGACTGTGGCATCTTGCAAAGCAACAAAGTATGGTGTGGATGTACTTGATCAAATGGCACGGCAGTATTCTGTCAAAGCTGGTTCTCGCAGGTAGCCTGGGGCGGTTTTTAATGTTTTGGAATGGCTTTTGTTTTGTACAAGGAGTGTACTGGGAACACAATCTCCTGTAAGGACTTCATTTTGCAGCTAGCCCTGGAGCTACGGAAGAAACATTTTGATCAGAGAAGCGCAAGCCAGCTTGCAAATGCCCCTCAACCTTCAGCCAGCGCTGCGCCCACTGGCACACGGAAGAAAAGACAAATGGTTGCTAAACGCAACAGAAACAACTTTGGATGTCTGTGCCCGTGAAAAGGCAGTCTGAGGCACATGCATTGGTAAAGTTGAAAAGCACGTTTTCTGTGTGGATTGTACCGATTAGACAGCTGTAATAGATATGCCTTTGAACTCTGACTCCCTCAAAGCGCATTCACGTTGCTTGTTATGTTATACTTGTACTTTTATAACCAGTTATTGTTTATAATTTTGTAGGTGTATACAGCTTTCCACAACTGTTTACAGTAGTTTATTGTGTTGCGTTTATTTTTTCATATTTATGTAGTACCTGTAAAGCACCGCCGATACCACAATGATTGCAGCAATTTAACTGTACTTACTGTGCCCCCTACGATCCTTCCCAGAGGATACCATGCTCGCTCATCGAACCAGTTTAAAAATTCATAGAACCCATTTGTTGTGAGGTGATGTGTTGATCTGTAGTTAAACCTGCAAGACAAAAAGAAAGACACTTAATTCCAAACAGATTCTTAAAAATAGACTTGCTGTACAAGTAGGAGGAGCTTTTCTCATTTTAGCTGGCATAACAAATGCTTTGCTGTCCAAAGTCTAAACTGTGCCAAACTATAACTGCACGAATACCCTGGGAGTGGTCATTTTCTGTCAGTTATTCTAAGAGCAGCGGGTGATGACGGAACCAATTTGTAAGATTGTAAGGTTTTGGAATGCATCCGTACTGTTCAGAAGAGCTCGGCACTTTGGCTGATCTAAGTTACATTACATATAGTGTGTCTGTCAGGCAACTAAAACTGAAGAGCATCTCCTGAACAACTCCTAGTCGAACACAAAAAAATACACATAACAATATTTGAGTAAATCGCATCAAGAACGACTGAGAATGATCGTAAAAAAGAAAAAAAAAAGTAAGAGACCAATATTAACAATTAAAAAAATATTTGAAGCTACTTGCTGTAAATTTCTAATTTGAAAATAGTGGGATAGCCCTCATTTCACTGAATGTGATTATGCCAGATTCTCTACACAAAACCTTTGATCATATAAAAGGTCAAAATAGAAGTGAGTCACTGCGGACTATCCAACAGTCCCACTGAGCATTGTTCCCTGCAGATGGGTAAAAAGAGAATGTGTAACGACCAAGTGCGAGGTTAGAGATGAAGAATGAAGACTAAAGATAAGAATGTAAATGAAATTCAATAGGATATTTTTTTAATTTCCTGCTTACTTTTTTCAAATTAAAGTAATTTTGTTTTGCTTCATCATCTTGAAAATGGGGGGGTTCAATAAGAAAACAAATCTTCCACAGAATGGAATTTCTGAATTTCTATTTGATTTCTATGAAAGTTTTGTACAGCATAAAATCACATTGTACAATAACACACCTACCCAAAATAACCTAGTTAAATCTCCAGCACAGAGTACAAAAAGGTTAATTGCTGCCTCTATTCTTTACTAAAGACACTGATCATAGAGTATGTGTTGTCTTAAAAATAAAGGTTAGTTACAACAGTCCATTGTCAACATTTGGTTGTCCTAAAAAATGTCAAGTTGTCCATAATTGACCTATGGACTGTTATTTGTACAAAGTACACTGTACTCAATATAGGAACAGTATTTCAAGGTATCTCACGCCAAGGAAATGCATGTACATGGATAAGGGAGTGGTTCATGTAGAAAATACAAAGTAGTGATTTGAGGAGAAACCTCAAAATGGAGTGAGGTAACCAGTGGAGTACCACAGGGATCAGTATTAGGTCCTCTGCTATTCCTAATCTACATTAATGACTTGGCTTCTGGTATAGTAAGCAAGCAAACTTGTTAAGTTTGCAGACAACACAAAAGTAGGAGGACTGGCAAAACACTCGTGCAGCAGCAAAGGTCATTCAAAATGATCTAGACAAGATTAAAAACTGGGCATACACATGGTAAATGACATTTAATAGAAAAAGTGCTAGGTACTGCACGCAGGCAATAAAAATATGCGTTATAAATATCATATGGGAGATACTGAAATTGAAGAAGGAATCTATGAAAAAGACCTAGGAGTTTATGTTGACTCAGAAATGTCTTAATCTAGATAATGTGGGGAAGCTATAAAAAAAGAGAAACAAAATGCTCAGATATATAGTGAAAAGTGTTGAATTTAAATCAAGGGAAGTAATGTTAAAACTGTACAATGCATTAGTAAGACCTCATCTAGAATACCGAGTTCAGTCCTGGTCATCTCGCTACAAAAAGGATATTGTTGCTCTAGAAAGAGTGCAAAGAAGATCGACCAGAATTATTCCGGGTTTAAAAGGCATGTCATATGCAGACAGGCTAAAAGAATTGAATCTGTTCAGTCTTGAACAAAGAAGACTACACAGCAATCTTATTCAAGCATTCAGAATTCTAAAAGGTATTGACAGTGTCGACCCAAGGGACTTTTTCAGCCTGAAAAAAGAAACAAGGACCAGGGGTCACTAACGGAGATTAGAAAAAGGGGCATTCAGAACAGAAAATAGGAGGCACTTTTTTACACAGAGAATTGTGAGGGTCTGGAATCAACTCCCCAGTAATGTTGTTAAAGCCTACACCCTGGGATCCTTCAAGAAGCTGCTTGATGAGACTCTGGGATCAATAAGCTACTAACAACCAAACAAGCAAATGGGCCAAATAGCCTCCTCTCATTTGTAAACTTTATGTTCTTACATACTTTTTCAACATTAAAATTCCATACTTTTTCTAGATTTCCATTTGTTTTTTACCAGACTTGTGTTTTAGTTAGTTTCTACTAGTTTTTTGATAGTTAGTCACATAGGCGGGCAGCTGCAGAGCATTATAGCTTTTTGATCCAGAGCAGAAGTTGCTCCTGGTTTTCTAAAAGTATTTGTCAGAACCTGGAGGTGCACATCTTGCAAGAGACAATGCAGGTATGCAAAAGAGAAGTAAGATACAATGTAAGAAATGTCCAATATTTGAGAACTAAGTTGCATTATTTAAAAAAATATATATATACATATACAAAGTTGTATACTGTAAGTATACACCATTTGTGCCAAAATAGGCCAGAATAACAGTACCAATAGTATATTAAAACCAGACAATTTTGGCACTAGTATACTTAAGTATACTATATGCAGTGTGTTACTTTTTTGTAAGAGATGATATTGGATTCTGATCCAAACTTTTTTTATACAAAAATGAAATAACAAAATGTGCACACATTATATATTAAAATGTCTATTAAGCATATAAGTCAAATACTAAATACAGTACACCCTTGCTATAACAACCCTGTTTAGGTCCAAAGTCTTTTGTTCGCTATAGTAAAAGGACAATCCAAAACCAACAATAAAGTTAGTTAAGGCAGTCACCTTGGATAAAGGCATAAGCTAAATTAATAATAATAATACTAATAATAATACTAATAATTTCATTCTTTGATTTTCTTTATTACAGTATTTGTCACTACTAGCACTGAAGAAGAATAAAAGTAGAATTACAAGTAGAGTACCTATTTGTGGCATGCTGCATCTAGTATTCTAGCTATATATTAATTCATTGAAGAACACAGTACAACCCCCACCCCCCCCCCCCCCCCAAAAAAAGCTAATCAATAAAGTTTGTTTTGTTTCAATTGCAAATGTTAATTGAAATATTGGTTCCTTATTTAAATTAAAAACAAAATAAAAAAAATGTTGCTTTGCCATGCCAGTTGCATAGAGCTGTACGAGCCAACATCAGCAGCAGTTTGATTTTTTATTTTTTTAAATCAGTATTTAATCGTATAATGAATCGTAATATATATATATATATATATATATATATATATATATATATATATATATATACACACACACATATATATATATATATACACACACACACACATACACACACACTGAACAAAATATAAATGCAACATGCAACAATTTCAAAGATTTTACCGAGTTACTGTTCATATAAGGAAATCAGTCAATTGAAATAAATTCATTAGGCTCCAATCTTTGGATTTCACATGACTGGGTATACAGATATGCATCTGTTGGTCACAGATAACTTAAAAGAAAGGTAGGGGCGTGGATCAGAAAACCAGTATCTGGCGTGACCACCATTTGCCTCATGCAGCGTGACACATCTCCTTCGCATATAGTTGATCAGGCTGTTGATTGTGGCCTGTGGAATGTTGTCCCACTCCTCTTCAATGGCTGTGCGAAGTTGCTGGATATTGGCGGGAACTGGAACATACGACGACGCTGACATACACGTCGATCCAGAGCATCCCAAATATGCTCAACGGGTGACATGTCTGGGGAGTATGCAGGCCGTGGAAGAACTGGGACATTTTCAGCTTCCAGGAATTCTGTACAGATCCTTGAGACATGGGGCCGTGCATTATCATGCTGAAACATGCGGCGGATGAATGGCATGACAATGGGCCTCAGGATCTTGTCGCGGTATCTCCGTGCATTCAAATTGCCATCGATAAAATGCAATTGTTTTCGTTGTCCGTAGCTAATACCTGCCCATACCATAACCCCGCCGTCACCATGGGGCACTCTGTTCACAACGTTGACATCAGCAAACCGCTCGCCCACTCGACGCCATACACGCCAAATTCTCTTAAACAACGTTGGAGGCGGTTTCTGGTAGAGAAATGAACATTCAATTCTCTGGCAACAGCTCTGGTGGACATTCCTGCAGTCAGCATGCCAATAGCACGCTCCCTCAAAACTTGAGACATCTGTGGCATTGTGTTGTGTGACAAAACTGCACATTTTAGAAAGTGGCCTTTTATTGTTCCCAGCACAAGGTGCACCTGTATAATAATCATGTTGTTTAATCAGATTCTTGGTATGCCACACCTGTAAGGTGGATGGATTATCTTGGCAAAGGAGAAATGCTCACTAACAGGGAAGTAAACACATTTGTGCACAAAATTTGAGAGAAATAAGCTTTGTGTGTGTGTGTGGAAAATTTCTGGGATCTTATTTCAGCTCATGAAACATGGGACCAACACTTCACATGTTGCGTTTATATTTTTGGTGTGTGTCATATATATATGAGAGAGAGAGAGAGAGAGAGACACACACACACACTTGATATATACTCTCGGCTGACGGTTTGGACCAGAGACTGTTACTAACTTACAAGCAAGCACCATACATTTAAAAATAAAAATTAATGGTACATTTTATTAAGCACATTAAAGAAAAAAGCGATGTCAACACTATACGTGCTAAATATGAGTCAGTGATAATAACTGCCGTATTCGATTTTTTTTTTTTTTCGAGGGTTGGGAAATAACGTTAACGATTTAATAAATGTAACAACAAGATAACAAAATGTCAATCTTGGTCAGAGTACAGTAGCATGTAATTCCAGTCTGTAACTTAGTTTAAAAAATCATACCCTTCAATATAAAAGTATATACTTTGGCTGTCGTACCGTCTATTTCACGCTTCGTTTCAGTGAGCAGACAGTCACGTCACATACACCAGCGCGCTGATTAGACAGGATTGCTTGAGGAGTCAGGGCTGTTACACGGGCAATCCTCGCGGGATTTGGTCACAAGCAATGTGTAAGTGTACGTCACCGCGGAAATTACTCATGCATTCCCAAAGAAAAACATTGATCCCTCTAAATGTGTTTTACTGGGATGATAGATAGGGAAACAGCTATTTGATTATAGCACAAAACGTTATCTTGTTATAGAGTAAAAAAAATAAATTTAAAAAAAAATGGGATTGCCTGTCGGGCAAGCAGCCCAAAAAAAAAAAAAAAAAAACATGTTGTACAACAGATTTTTTTGGTTGTCCCGGAACGTCGGGCTAGCGATGCTGCGAGCCCTGTTGGAGGTTAGTATTCTTTTTTTCCTTCTGCATCCGTCACCATAAATAACTATTGTGATTCCAAACTCTGTTGTAGATTTCAAAGCTATTTTATTAAATACAGTCGAACAGTTGGGTATTCCATTTTCTCTATGCACAGGTCATAACAGAATCAACAAGACAATACAATTTTTGGGTTAATATAGATTTAACTTTATGATATCACCCGTCAGAATACCATTGACCACGTGGGTCCACTTATTTTATTACCTTAAGTGACTGTAACATCAAATCCTGTTTGATGTTCCACTTAGAAACAATACAGTTTAAAAGATAAGGAAGGAAGGAGATTGTTTAAGCTTTTGAAGGTTTTAGTCCTCAAAGTGTTCTCGCTGACAAATCACAGGGTCCCCTTTTAAATCGCCATTTAGTGCACTTTAAAGCTTTCCCCTTACCATCTGTCTTCCTGCTGCAGTAATTAATATTAAACCCAAATTGTCTCTTTACTAATTAAATGAAACCTAAATACTAAACAATCTAAAACTAAACTATAATTTCTTAAAGTGCATGTTTCTCCAACACCATGCTTCCAAGAAGGGAACTGCATAATGCGCTGCTGCTATTTCAGGCTTTCATTTTTGATTATTATTTTTTTTTTTTTAAATTTAGTAGACAGCAATTATTTTTTATTATTTTCTCCCAAATTTAGAATAGCCAATCATTTTTAGTCTTAGCTCACTGCTGCACTCTCACGAAGACACACACAGATGGTCTTTCATTTTGTGTGTCATCAGCCAACTGCTTCGGAAGACAGTGCAGCTCCAGGCAGTTTACAGGCAAACCCACAGGCGTCCAGTCAGACTACAGGGGTCGCTG